>NW_027510347.1:190000-490000 GCF_048772815.1 Callospermophilus lateralis
AGACCTCAATAGGCCTGGATTCATGTGACATTTTGGCCACTGTTTGGGAACCTTCCTGTGAGGGTTCTCCAGAGATTTCATTGAAATGAGCTTCCTCACCATTTAATGGTTCCAGAATAAATTGAAACCCACAGTGCCTCCAACTTCCTCCTTGAAAAGTGGCTAGATAAATACCATGAAATTTTTAAAATTCCCATGACCAGGTGGCACTGGAGAATCTTTGGATATCCTGAGGATGATCATGAGTAAACCAGTCAGTGCCTTGATTGACTGGTTTTTATGAAGATGGTGCCGAACAGAGATGCCAAGAAGTTGAAGCCTGCTGAGGAGTGGGCATAGAGCAGTGGTGGGCAGGTGTGTGATAAAACATCTGTGGTGGGGCCATGTGGATCTCCCATTGGCTTCCAAATGCCTTGTGACAGACATGGTGCAGCCAGCAGTCCATTCTATGTAAAGGCATCTTGTTATATGGAGAGGTTTCAGGGCAATGTTTAGAATCGGGTTGCCATGGTCATGGGGGCAAGCTATGTGGAATATAAGCCTGGTTGATGCATTCTTCTGCAGACCCTGACCTACCACAGGTGACAGATCTCCCTCACGCACTGGGTAACAGTTGAATTCTTTGTATTTCGTGAAGCAAATACAAAAATTCCATTTCAGCAGCAAGAAACACCACAAAAAGTGAAGGATGCCCAAATGGCTTCACAGTCCACATGTGGATACACTTAGCCCCCCATGGCCACAGTTGACCCTAAAAGAGAGAATTCAACATTGCTGCCTCATGTTCATTGGAAAATAAGAAACCATGACCTCCAAGTCACATAGATGCAGACCCAGATTTGATGGTCTCACTACAAAGAAAGCTAAAATTCCCAACAACAACATATATTTCAAGTGCCCAACGTCAGAGGCAGATTCTCAAGAAGTCTTTAGGCCAGCAGAGCTCCATGGTTGTGGAGTGTTTACCCTGTCCCTTACTTTTGGAATCTCAGAAGGGAGGAAGATACACCAAGCCAATTGACGGCTCCTTTTGAAAAAATTGTACCACCAATGACATCATCAGCAAATATAACCCAACACTACCACAAGTTGCTGCACAAACAGATAGTTTACAATGCATACATGTGAGTTCACAATGTGTCCAGGCAAGTTCTGCAAGCAGTTCAGTGATGGCTATTGCAGAAGCTGTAGATTGGTTTTATCTTTGATTTCACCAGCACTGTGACGAAGATAGAAATTCTGGCAATAATGGCTAAAGAAAAAATTATGTAACATTCCAGAAAACACTGAAAGAAAACAATTTTCTTAACAATTTACATTGTCTTGGAGAGAATTATTAAATATAATGAAAAGGAAATGTGAAAGAAAAAAAACAGATCTGTTAACCTCCTTTTTTGTTCACATTTTAAAACAATCCTCAACATCTGTTTACCCAATTTAAATTAAACCATTTAAATAATGTGAATAAAAAAATATTTGGATCAATTTTTTCATGAGCCCTCATCATATATGATATATGGACATATGAACATTCAAACATATAACACAAAACACAAGTGTGCACACATAATATAATACATACAACACATAACATAATAGTAAAGGCCTTATAACTTTTTACATGTGAAATCTCCATTGCAATGTTTAAAAACTCTATTGTCAAAAAATAGAACTGATCACCAAAACATTAAACTAGGTATGTATGAGCTCAAAAAAACAAAATAAAATGTGGGAAAAGGCAATAATAAAATAGATATTGAAAAAAGCATCCTGGTTCTATCTTAGATGTAAGGGTAGCCAAACTGGAATTTTGGATATCAGCTGATATGGACTTGAGTCAAATCATCTTCTTTTTGTTCTGTAGAAATCGCTTCAGTTAATCTCTCTGGAATCCAAATCGGCTGTTGTTCTCTCTGTGGAAACACACAAACAGGCGCCTGGCTCCAGACAATCATTGGGTCAGGACCTTGGTTAATCTCTCTGGAATCCAAATCGGCTACTGTTTTTCCTGTGGAAACAGACAAACAGACCCCCAACTCCAGACAATTACTGGGTCAGGACCTTTCCATTGTCCTGTTAGAATATCTTTCCAAAGAACCTTGGGCTTATGCACATTTTTTGGACACATATGCCTTTCCCCAGCACTAAGTCCTGATGAATCCAAATTTTAAAAGTTTAGAATAAAAAGGGTTATTTTAAGTTTGTCTTTGGGGAATATATACCCTTTCCCAATTGCGTCTTTTTTGCTTTAATATGTACTTTTTAATAGTTTGATGAGCTTTTTCAACTATGCCTTGTCCCTGTGGATTGTATGGGATTAATGTTATATGAGTAATGCCAAATGATGACCAAAATTGTTTAAAAGAGGTAGAAGTATAACCAGGGGCATTATCTGTTTTTAACTGTTTGGGAACGCCCACAGTGGCAAAATTTTGTAAGCAATGAGTGGTAATATCTTTAGTTTTTTCTCCGGCATGAAGGGTGCCCATCAAAAATCCAGAAGAAGTATCAACTGTAACATACAAATATTTTAATTTTCCAAATCCTGGCAAGTGTGTGATGTCCATCGGCCAAATATGATTAGGTATCAATCCTCTAGGATTGACTCCAAGATTAACTTGTGGTAAAAAGGTCACACAATTTTGACATTGTTTTATTATTTGTCTAGCTTTTTCCTTAGTTATTTTAGAAGGCTTTTGTAAGGTATTAGCTTTGACATGGAACTTTTTACGAAAATTTATAGCTTCTTCTAGTGTAGAGAAAATATGTATGTCATGTGTACTTTTATTTGCTAAATCATTGCCCAAACTGATGGCTCCAGGCAATCCTGTATGTGCCCTGATATGTCCTATAAAGAATGGATCTTTTCTGTCCCAGATTATACTTTGTATAGTGGAAAGCAAGGAGAAAACAGTAGAGGAATGGGAAATCCTACCAGCATCTTCAAGGCATACTATAGCATTAACTATATGCTGACTATCAAAAATAAATTAAATACAGAATCTTTAAACATCACAAAAGCTTGTAATACTGCATTAAGCTCTACATTTTGAGCTGATTGTTTGGGTACTAGAAATGTAAAAGTTTGATCAGGTGTAACTATTGCTGCTGTACCATTATTTGATCCATCAGTAAATATATTTGGAGCATTCATGATAGGTGTTTTTCTTGTCAATTTTGGAAAAATTACAGGATGCGATGACCAAAAAGACAATAAAGGATTAGATGGTAAGTGATTATGAAATGAAACATTAGATTTGCACATGATTATTGCCCAAGTATTTAACTCATTAACTAACTCATCAATTTGATTCAGAGTATGTGGAGTAATAATTTTATTGGGAGCAATCCCAAGCACTCACTTTGCTGCTTTTATTCCTTTGGGTATTAATTGTCCTATAGCCTCAGGGTACCTAGTAAGAATAGTGTTAGGAGAATAAGATAAATGTATCTATAATAATGGACCTTCTTGCAAAAATACTCCTGTAGGAATACTTTTTGTTGGTAGACAATAAATAATAAAGGCAAACTTATATCAATTCTATCCAATTGCATATTTTCCATATATGTTTCAATGATTTTTAATGCCTTTCTTGCTTCAGGCGTTAACATGTACCGTGAATTGGGATATGATGGACCTTTTAGGATATCAAATAAATATCCCAACTCTCCTGTTGGTATACCTAGATAAGGCCTTATCCAATTTATGTCACCTAATAACTTTTGAAAGTCGTTATGTGATTTGAGTTGATCTACTTGTATTTGAATTTTTGGTGGCGGTACATGGTTGAGGATAATAGAACACCTAAATAATTAATTGGAAAATTTAATTTTACTTTATCTATTGCTATATCTAGATTATTTTTTAATAAGTTTGTAAGTGTGGCATAACATTCTAGCAATGTGTTTTTAGCTTTGTGTGCTAATAATACATCATCCATATAGTGAAATATTTGTAGTTCAGGATTTTGATTTCTAAGTGGCTTGATTACTTTGTTAAAATAAATTTGACACATTGTTGGGCTGTTAGCCATCCCTTGACGCAGTACTTTCCATTCATATCTCTGATCAGAACCTTCATGATTCAGTGCAGGGATAGTAAATGCAAAACGTGGACTATCCTCAGGATGAATTGGAATTGAAAAAAAAAAAAACCTTTAATATCTATAAGTAATTTTGTTAAACCCTCCTCCTATGGGCAATTCCTTTTAAAATGTCCTGTTTGTTCACAATTGTAGCATGTTCTTGGCCTGGCATCTAATGCCTGTTTTAGTGCAGCTGCCACAATTTGCCCTTCTTCATTAATGTCTCTGGCATCTAAAGCCTGTTTTACTGCAGTTGCCACGACTTGCTCTTGTTCATTAATGTCTCTACATAATTTAATATATGTGTTTAAATCTTCATGTTTCCATGGTCTAATTATATCTCTGCACCAACTATTCGCTTGCTCATAAGCCAGTTTTTTTAGTAATAGCATTGCTTGTTCTGTTTTCCCAGAACCTCTGGTACCTGTTTGAATAAGCCTATCGACAAATTCAGCATAAAGTTAATTAGCTCCTTGTATTACTTTAGATAATTGACCTTGTAAACCTCCAAGTCCTTGTAAAGTCTTCCATGACTTAATTGCATCTACAGCAATTTATGCACATACACCAGAATCATATGCAATTTGTTGCTGCTGATCCTCTTAAGGTCCCTTTCCTAACAACATATCTAGATTTCTCTGAGGATAACCAGCTGCTGCATTTCGCATAGTCGTCTCCTTGCAAAATTCCTCATTGTCAACCTTCCATAACAGGTATTGTCCTCCATTTAGCACAACTTTACACATATTAGCGCAATCCGCTGGCTTCATGTTCAAGTTGTTAATGGTTTCGACCATGCTTACAGTGAAGGGTGCTTGAGGACCATAGGTTGTTACAGCCTCTTTTATCTGCTTCACTGTTTTGAAATTTAAAGCATGGTAAACTCGCTGCCCTCCTACCTCAAATATAGGGCATGTTAATATTTGAGATCTTGTCTCAGGATCCCAACTATCAACTGTGGGGTTTGGGGGCTTCCCAGCATATGGAGGTGGCCTTGTTAGTTGGACACTTACGTCCTCTCGTGATAGAAAAGTATTAGTAGCAGTCTCCTGTAGAGGTGGTTCTGTTGGTTGGACACTTACACCCTCTGGTGATAGAAAGGTGTTAGTAGTAGTCTCCTGTTGTAAATTTCCCCCTGATGGCTTTTACTGTTTTACACTTTCTTTCTCTGTCTGACTAGCTTGAGAGGCCTTCTCTTTTACATGATTTTTTTCCTCTGTCTGACTGGTTCGAGAGACCTTCTCTTTTACTTGATTTTTTTCCTCTGTCTGACTAACTTGAGAGACCTTCTCTTTTACTTGAATCAATATGTCTTCTCCTTCCTCTACCATTGTCTGAACTGAAGGCTTTTGACTAAACAAACAAGATACGAAAGTCCACAATGGCAATGTGCCAACTGGCAGAGTCCCTGGGCTTTTCTTTTCTATTCTTTTTAAATCTTCACCATGATGGTTCCATTGTGATATATTTAACAACTCCTCCTTAAAAAGCCATGGGCTACATTTTTGTATTGTATCAACGTATGCCCTGACTGCTCTTAATTTTACTGGGATGCCTCCTTCCTCTAACAATTTACTTAACACTTTTTCAGTTTGTTTTTTTTTCTAATTTCTGATGCCATATTTCTACTATAATACAACCCAACAAGATAACACCAAACAAAACAGAGATAGAATGAAATAAAAATGGAAAAACAAAATATCATTATAGCCTTTCTCTCTATCTGTTCCTCAGACACAAATAGTTTTTCCTCAGATGTGAGCGGTTTTTCTTCCGTCTCACTCGTCTCCAGGGACAGGCAATTTAAAGCAAATGTGAAGCAAAACAAAAGAGGAATCTTAAAATGGCTACCCACCCTCTTGTCCTGCCCTCAGGGGCAAGCAGTTTACCTTATCAGTTACCCTCAGTCGCTCCCCATGCGAGCCACCAAATGCTGCAGTCTGGCTGGGCACAATCAGGATCCACTTTTCAAAAGAAAGCAACTTTATTTTTAGAACCACACACACCAAGCAAAAGAGCCTCTCAGGAAAAACCCTCAGAGCCCCAACTGTCACCACCGGCTTCCCACAAGCCTTTCCCTCCCACACAAGCCTCTCTCCTCTTCCCACAATCCTCCTGCTCTTGAGGCCGATTGGCTGGGTCACGTGTGGAGTCAAAAAAGTCCCCCAATGAGCAGCTCTGTGATCTGAAAAGGCAGGGAAGCAGCCCAATGAGCATCACCGCAGAGGAGCCAATCAGCTAGATGTTGCTGGGGCCGCTGTGAGCCAAATATCAGCTGGCAGTCTGAAAGGGTGGGGAAACAGCTCAATGAGCATCTCCAATGAGCATCACCGCAGAGGAGCCAATCAGCTAGATGTTGCTGGGGCCACTGTGAGCCAATCATCAGCCGGCAGCTGAAAGTTTGCAGGCAGCTGGAAGTTTGCTGGGCCCCTTAGGCTGCAGCTATGAACAGGAGTTGTATGCACCATTCACTGAAGGTAGTTTTCAGTACTAGGAAACAAATATGTATTTCAGGTGGATGAATATTTCTGACAATAATCTGGTGAAAAGTTGATTATAAATCCACATACTTGAACATGAATGAATTTAGGGAGTGCAAATAAGACATATATATTTCATATTTTGAAAAATCTGTAGAGTGTGTGTGTATACACACACACACACACACACACACAGATATTAAAATGTAGCAACATATATGCCGATCGAAATTCACCATGAAATACACATCATTCACAGATCCAAACATATTCAATTTACTTTACAGGGATTTATGTATAATGTTGTTCTACTAGGAGGCTCTCCCATAGTTTGAATTTCAGTTCCAACAGCGTTTACGAGGAGTGATCCCTTCTCAAAATTTGTATCTGCCAAGTCAGCCACCTCACAAGAATGTAGGTGTGATACCAGCTGGGATTCGATATGTGCATATAAAAATACATGTGCTGAATAGGCTACACACAAAGGGAGACAGGAATTCACATATTTGTTAACTTTAAAAACACATGGATATCTAATTCAATTAAAAATAGACTGGATTTATAACACCTAACCTTTATCATGCAAAAGGCAAGTTCAATAATACACCATGCCTCTTCTGAACTGCTTGTATTTCAATTCTGATTTGGTTACTTTTCTGCATCATATTAGAATTAGTAGTCAGAGTGTAGTAGGGTATAAGTTAGTGTCAGGGATTCAGTATTTCAAATGGAAAATTGGAAAATGAATCCAATGTGTATGCAATATGTGTTACACAAATAACTTCCCACTCTAATTCAGAAAATGGCTTGACATAACCTTCGCCCAAAGAAAGACAAAATTAGAGGAGAAGAGTCAGAAAATCTGTAAATACATATATGGAATGGAAAATTCTCAGAAGTTTAAAACTTTTGAGGCTTTAGAGGAGCTTCCAAAACTTAGGGACAGGGTAAAACTCCACAAACATGGAACTCTACTGGCCTAAAGACTTCTGGAGATACTGACAATGAGGTTGGGCACTTGAAATATACATTGTTGTCAGGAGCTTTAGCTTCCTTTTTAGTGAGAACATCAAAGCTGAGTCTGCATCTATGTGACCTGGAGGACATGGTTTCCTATTTTTCAATGAACATGAGGCAGCAGTGTTGAATTTTCTCTTTGTAGCTAAACTGTGACCACTTAGGGCTAAGTGTCTCCCCATGTGGACTTGAAAGCCATTTGGTCATCCTCCAGTGTTCGTGTTATTTCTTGCTCCTGCACTGGGTGTTTTGTATTTGCTTCAAGGCATATAAGGAGTTCAACTGAGACACAGTCCTGGAGGGTGTCCTGTAATATGTGGGGGGTCAGGGTCTGCAGGAGAATGCAACAACCAGGCTTCTATCCAACATTGCTTGCCCCCTTAATCATAGCAACCAGATTGTGAACATTGCCCTGAAAACTCTCTATGTAACAATATGCCTTTATATACAAGGGTGTGCTGGCTGCACCATGTCATTCACAAGCCATTTGGAGCCAGTGTAAGATCCACATGACCCCACCACAGATGTTTTATCACACACCTGCACACCACTGCTCTAGGCCTACTACTCAGAAAGCTCCAACTTACTGACATCTCAGTTCTACACCATTTTCATGAAACACAGTCAATCAAGGCACTGTCTGGTACCCTCATGATCAGCAACAGGACATCCTAAGGTTCTCCAGTGCCACCTGGTCATGGAAATTTCAAAAATGAAGTTTTTGAAATTTCATAAATGAAGTTGAAGGCACTGTGGGTTTCAATTCATTCAGGAACCATTAAATGATGAGGAAGCTCATTTCAATGAAAGCTCTGGAGAACTCTCAGAGACAAGGCTTCCCAAGGAGTAGGCAAAAGGTCACATTGTGGTCTACAATGTGAGGTCCATGTGTGTTTTTACTCTCAACTACGGCTGCCAATCTTTCAGAATAAAATCATGGCATATCTTGGATGAGATTCCCAGTGCTCTGTGGAAAGCCCCCCTGGGCGTAGATCTCAGTTTCCAAGGACGACTCTCATGGGTGGACTCCTAAAATCCAAACACAATACATGGCAATACTTCTCTGAGGTCAGTTACAGAACACAGTCTCTAAGGGGAATCACACCTGAGTTCAATCCTAGGTGGACCCAGTCATCTCTTCCAAACGCCAAACAAATGACCACAATTAAAACCAAAACACTCCCACATGGCCCTTATCTTCTTCCAATAGACACACATAATATCCATTGGCTGGGGGTTTTCATGAGGGGCGCTGTGCAAGACAGTGTCCAAAATAAACTTCCTTGCCCCTCATTTGCCTAAAGTCAGGGTGTCCTGGACACCCTTCCTGTTAACCATGAGTGATCAAATAGGACTGCTGTTAATACTGTTCCAATTCTCCAATTTGAGGCCTACTGGCTCTGGGGTTTAGATTCTTTATGTGAATTGGAGTTATGAGAAAACCCACGCATCTCTGGGCTAGCCTCTGCAGGGCTTTGAAGAACTCATTTGACCGAAAGATCCCGATTCACAATTGATAAAGGTCAGGATCCTTAGAGGAAGGCGAGAGACTTCATCCACAATGACTGTTCTTTTGGCTATTTTGGTTTTGGATACAGAAGAGATTTTTCTTTAGATCCCTCAGGTGCTGAAAATCTAACCACAGCATCACAGAGGGCAAAGAGGCTTATTCAGACCCATCCCATTTCAAAGCAATTAAGCAAAGAGCCACAGGTGATGCCCATTCATTACAATTTGAAAACTGTTTGCTTCAGCCTTCACCAAGGTGTGGCCTGAGGCAAAGACCTTCCTGACATTCAGGGCAACAGAACAATAGGTAAGCAAAAGGCTTAAAGCAGGGTTTCCCACTGAGACTCTTCTGGTCACGCTGGTATCTGAGTTTTCCGAGATGCTCGCCATTTCCTTCAGCTATCCAGTACATGGCCATGTCACAGAGTTTGGTGGTGGTACATATCTTGAACACAAAACCATTTGCCCATTCTGGACAGTGCCCACAATTCAGGAAGAAAACAGAAACTTAAGGAGATAGGAGGTGTTGCCAATCGAAAAGTCAAACCGCAGTCCATTCACAAATTGGGCAGAATGAATGCTGGGAAGCTTTCTACTAGACAGGACACATCCATTGATACATTCTCTTTTCTAATGTCGACAACCACGGACACAGTGGGATACACAGACCTAGAAACACTCGCCTTGTCAAATGACTTACTAGAAATAGTCCACTTCAAACCAAACAAACTGCTTTTCCTATCAATTCTCAGAACATGTGACAAAGCCACAAACACACACCCACACCCACAAAGGCAACTTCTTTACCCAAGAAGGTCTGTGAATATCCGGAGTGTCCTCTGACTGGTTGGCCATTATTTGTTCCCCCAAAATGGCCTGTCCTGTCTCAGATCTGGTCTCCTTGGCCAACACTGTGAAGTTGTCAGGAGCCAGGGGTGAGCCACTACCTGCTTTTTCATAAAAGACCCCTCTTCAGAGCTTTCCTGGCATTTGGCCATCATCATATCAGTAGGTACCAAAAAAGACTTACTCTGTTCTTGGTAAATCCAAATAAGTTAGCCCACTGGGACTGTGACTGGGACTGTCTCTGGATGCCAGGCTTCTTGGATCCCAAGTTCAGAGAGCTCCATCACCAATAAATTAGTTAGTTCACTTCCTTCAGGAACTGAATTATGACACTACCTTGGCAACCACTTTGTTTTAACAGTAGCTTCGAAGGGTCTCATGTGATGGAGGCTGCCTCTACTTCCTGTGACAGTTTCACAAGTTAAAATGGTATATCAACCATAGGCACCTGGGAACAGCTCACCATACAAGCCTCGTTTGGTCCGTCTTCTCTACATAAAGAAGAAAGTGGCTGATTCAGACAAATCCCTTCATTCTGAGCAGGTTGTTTGCCATGGAAGATGACTTTTGCTCTCTCAGGTCCTAAATAGCTGCATACATCTTCTCCAGGGATCATTTCTGCATGGACCTTGAGGTTCTCTGCCGGTGGAAGATCCCCTCTATTTCTGTATTGTAAGACAAACTCTGTCCCTGCTCTTCTGTATAGTTAGATTGAGGGAAAAGTGTATGGTAAGGCTTAATAACAGGTTCGATTTGGCTTAGGAATCATTCTGATTGATAATAATGGTATTGGGTACCTGTGATATTTACAAGAATATACAAGTGAAATATAAGTATGAAAACAGAAATCTAGGTAAGATATGAAGCCCAGAAGAGCATTAGGCTCTTGATTGGGATACTTAGCTTTGAATTTTGTTCTGCACAGATGTGTCAGATAAATCGATATACCATGGCATAGGACCTTGTACCTTGGATGATTGAATGTTGAAGAGAACATCCAGTCAAACAGGGATAGTCGGTATTATTAGAAAGATAGTTGGTATGTTTAGGAAGAAGGGTGAGTATAGGATTGGCAGCAAAAGTTCTTCAGCAATTGGGTTTCAGATAGAGAGTGAATGTAAAAGTTAGTATATGTGAAGAGTCAGTCACAATGATGAACTGGGGAAAATATATAGGAAAGCAGATATGAATACAGACATTATGAAATCAGGCAAAGTATAAAGTCAGTGATAGGATTAGGCATTTTTAACAGGGTTGTTGTTGAATATATAATCTAAGGAAGAAACAAATATGTACTCAACAATAGGATTGACATTTGAGAGCATTAGGCAACCTGCACATAGATGTTTTTAGTAATCCATGCTCACTTTCCATTTAGGCTTTCGTACAATCAAAGTGTGACCTTTGCTTTTTTGTCGAGAATATTACTGTGATAAAATGTATATGGACATCAGGTGACATGAGTATTTCTTCCACCAATTCTGTGAGCAATATTTTGAAGACGTATAAATAAGTGTTGGGTGTAAAATTAGGTGTACCTGGAGTCTTTGGATATAGAGATAATGCATGAATAGACTATCCTGAGAATAAATAATATAACTGGTTCCAACTTTAAATAATTTTTTGAATTGATATCTGAAAATATACAGAAAATCTTATATTGCTATACAATCATTCATTCCATCCTGTTACATTCTAATGGTAATATGAGTGTTATGGTTTATCATGAAGAGTGTGTGAGTTTTGCTTCAAAAGTGATTGTGGAAGTCAAAAATAATGTGTTTGGCAAGAAGTCTCATGAAAAGACCAGTCAAGAGACCTGGAGGAATAAATGTGTTCTGAAGAAGGAATTGATTAAACATGAAAAAAAATTCTTATAAATTTGTGAAACTCTGGATGAAATATATATACTATGATATATATATATATATTTGAATATATGTAGAATACATAGGTAAAATATATGTATGAAAACAGAAATCTAAGTAAGATTTGAAGCCCAGAAGGGCATTGGTCCCTTGATTGGGACTACTTAGCTTTGAATTACTTTCTGCAAAGTTGTCTCAGATAAATCCATATACAATGACATAGGACCTTGTACCTTGGATGATTGAATGTAGAAGCGAACATCCAGTCAAAAAGGGATAGTTGGTAGTGAAAGTTTAATAAAATAGGTACTTGTCACTTCCTGTGTTTCTGTACGCTTAATAAAACACTGTTGAAATCTTGAGAATTGTTTGCTAATCTTGTTCCCAGAATGTGCTGTCCCCATCTGCCAAACTGCAGATTGTACTCCCTCACCCGGTTAAGCGCTAACTGCCCACTGGCCCTTACCCATCAATAAACTTCCCTCCCTGCCCTCTCCAAGAAAAGTATATAAGCTCTGCTGAAGCTGTTCTCAGGACTCTCTGCTCTATTCAAGTGAACTCTGAGCCCCAGCATGCTGGACCCCCAGTAAATCCTTTGCTGTTGCATGTTAAAGTCTCTTGGTTGTCCCTTCCTCTGACACTAGCCCGACCTTTACATATGGAGGTTCCACAGAGATCAAGCAGCGGTGGACGAGAGACCCCAATGGACCCCCCTCAGATAAGTAAGGCGCCTCTTTCTGGTTTCAGGTTTCATGTTAGGGTTTGGCAAAATGGCTGTCAATGAAGAGTGTGAGCTCTCTCTGATGGTGGCTGACAGTCGCGTTACAGAACCACAGGCCACGTCCCTGGAGGACGCCTGAGAGGACTCGGGAAATTGAGGAACAATAGTCTCCTTGACTCAGTGATATTTTGTTTCGGATTCAGTATTGCCAGTCCATCGGATTTTGCCGGCTACTCAGTCATGGTCTCAGTGTTGAACGTCCATTGCCTGTCTTTATTGTCTTGTCTTGCCTGTGTCATGTGTCTTGCTTTCACTGTTTCTGTATCTCTCATTATGGAACAGAGCACTTCAATGCCTCTGTCCCTGACCCTTGATCACTATACCAAAGTCCGTTTAAGGGCTCAGAATCTCTTTATTTCAGTAAAGCCCCGGATGTGGTAGACTCTCTGTACCTCAGAATGGCCCACCTTTAGAGTCGGATGGCCCCTAGAAGGATCTTTCTACTTCCCACTAATTTATAATTCAGAGATATTGTCTTTCAGCCGTGGCCAGATAGTCATCTGGATCAACAGCCATATATTTTAATTCAGCAGGACCTCTGCAAATTTCCTCCTCAATGGGTCAAGCCTTTCCTTGCCCCTGCCCCCACAATGACTCCTTCCCCCAGGAACTCACAAACACTCTGCTCCTCCTCCTCCTCCACACTCTGTTTTCCCTTTGTCACCAGATTTGAGTCTACTGGACTCTCCTCCCCCTCCTTATCCCCTGCCCTCATCCTCTAACCCCCAACACCCTCTAAGTGATACCCCTGCTGCTGACTGAGCCTCTCCTCCATTGAAGGAAGCTAAGCCGGCCCAGCGCCCTCCAGGTAATTCCCCTGCAGCACACACAGCACCTCCTCCCATGGAGGAAGCTGGCCCTGCTAAAGGAACTCGCTGGCGGTGAATGATTGAAAACCCTGGAACTCTTGGGATGCCTCCCCTTCGACCCTATGGACCAATGATTGACAATGGCCATTGGGGGAAAATTCAAGCCTACCAGTATTGGCCGTTCTTATCTTCAGACCTATGTAACTTAAAAAATAGCAATCCCCCTTTTACCGAGGACCCCACCCGGCTCTCAGGTGTGGTTGAGTCATTGATGTTTTCACACCAGCCTACTTCGGATGACAGCCAACAACTGCTAGGGACTTTCTTCATGACAGAGGAAAAAAAGGGAATTCTCCAGGAAGCTAAAAAAAAAATCCTTGGACCAGGTTTGCATCCGACACAACTTACCAACATAATCAAAGCCGGCTTTCCCTTGAACCAACCCAACTGGGACCCCAACACCTTTGAAGGTAGGGAGCATCTGTCCACTTATCGCCGGGCTCTAATAGTGGGTCTCCGAGCAGCCGCTAGTGACCAACTAATTTGGCCAAGGTAAGAGAGATTATCAGGGGCCTGATGAATCTCCCTCTATGTTTCTAGAGAGAATTATGGAGGCATATAGGAGCTATAATCCTTTTTATCGTCAGGCAGAGAATCAAAAGACATCTGTCACGATGGCCTTATTGGGCAAACTGCCCTGGATATTAAAACAAAGTTACAAAGCTTAGATTGATTACAAGATATGACTTTGAGAGATTTAGTCAGAGAAGCTGAGAAGGTATACTATAAGAGAGAAACTGAGGAAGAGAAGGGAGCAAATGGAGGATAAAAGAAACAAAAGGCAGAGTAAGGCGTTGACTAAGGTCCAGGTCACAACAACAAATAGGCCAAAAATTAAGAAACAGGGAGACAAGAAGGTATACATTGGCCCACGACAGAGGCCACCCTTGGCCTCAGATCAATGTGCCTACTCAAACAAAAAGGACACTGGGCCAAAATTGACATAGAAAGCGACAGCCACGCCAGCCAGCCATTCTGACTCTGGAGGATGACTAAGAAAGTCGGGGCTCAGATCCCCTCCCCGAGCTCAGAGTAACTTTTGAAGTGGAGGGGACCCCAGTAAACTTTGAAGTGGATACAGGGGCAATATAATGAGCCCATAAGGCCACATTGGGCCCTCTATCAAATAAAAAATCTCTATTTCAAGGGGCTAATGGCAGTAAATATCGGGCTTGGACAACTAAGAGGACCATGGACCTGGGAAAAGGAAAAATCCATCACTCCTTCCTAGTAGTCCCAGAATGCCTGGCCCCATTGATCGGCGGAGATCTGCTCACCAAGCTCTGGGCCAAAATAAATTTTAACCCTGAAGGCCCTTAAGTGGAATTTCTAAATCTTTCAGTAAAAACTCCAAGAGCCACGGCTCTAACTATGTCAGTAGAAAATGTACATCAACTCACTCACCTTGGTTCAAAGAAACTGCAGGCATTCCTGAAGGATCAAGAACAGAGTTTTCCACTAACAGACTCACAGTGAAGAAAATAACTGAATGGGTAACAAAAGCCTGTTGGGTTCATCAATTGGTAAATGCTTACCCTTCCAAGCTTCCTGTATGAAAGCACATACGAGGAACCAAACCAGGACAATACTGGGAAGTGGACATTACTGAAATAAAGCCAGCAAGGTATGGACTTAAATATCTCCTAGTCTTTGTAGATACATTTTCAGGATGCATTGAAGCCTTCCCCACAAAAAAAAGAAAAAAAAAGAAAAGAAATAGCGCAAATTTTGGTCAAGAATATCCTAGAAGATATTTTTCCAAGATACAGCCTGCCTAAGTTAATAGGGTCTGATAATGGACCGGCGTTCATGGCCCAGGTAAGTCAGGGGTTAGCCAGGACCCTGGGGATTAATTGGAAGTTACATTGTGCTTATAGACCCCAGAGTTTAGGACAGGTAGAAAGAATGAACCAAACCATTAAACAGACCTTAACAAAATTAAGCTTAGAGACCGGAATAAAAGATTGTACTATGCTCCTGCCTTATGCACTGTTAAATGAAGAAAATACTCACTCTGATTTTAGTGTAACCTCACCCCCTATGAAATTCTCTATGGTGCCCCTCCTCCAGTAAGGGACCTAACACCAACTCTAAGACCTTACAATCCCTTCCACACCAGCTTGCTTGACAGACTTAAAGCTCTTGAAAGAATTCAGTGACACCTGTGAAAACAGCTGGCCACTGCCTACCAAACTGGGGACGAGGGGACTCCACATCGATATCAAGTAAGAGACTTTGTCTTCGTAAGACGACATCAGGTGACATCGCTGGAACCCCGCTGGAAAGGATCATTCCAGGTGCTACTTATAACACCTACAGTGGTAAAGGTAGATGGAATCACTTCCTGGATGCATGCCTCTTATCTCAAGCCTGCGCCCTGTCCAGACATTGACTGGAAACTGGAATTGGCTGGAAACTGGAAAAGACTGGTAACCCTTTCAAATTGCACATTCGCCGTGTGGATAAGGCTATAGACTCTCCCCTTGACCACCAGTATTTCTAACCCTCATCACCCCTTTCAGCAGCGATGGCTGATCACAAATCCTACTGGACAAGAAGTTTAATCAATCTTGCATACAGCCCCCTTAGGGACCTGGTGGCCATTTCTCCACCCAGACATTTGTCAGCTGGCTATATGTCTTTCCTATTCAGATATCCCTGAAGAAGAGGATCCCACTAAAATTCCATTAAATCCCTTCCGTATCATATGTAATGGAAACAAACATTATGGATGTAGGGACACGTGAGCCAGATGCAGGTCGGCTAGCCTAGATTACTATGTTTGCCCGGTGAACTATCAAAGCCACAAACAGCCATGGCTGTGTGTGGGAAAAGCCGACTTCTTCTGTAATCAAGGGGATGTGAGCATACAGGGGCTGCACGATGGAACCCTAACTCCTAATCAAATTCAGTACACAGCATTGGCCATATTACCAATAAGATAACCTAAATCGATGGCACCCAGAGGGGTCTCTAGATCCTCAAATTCTGTGGAACCTTTTTAACTTTGGGAAGGGCTCAAAGGCGTGAAAAGAGATTCCCCTATGTGGAGGCCTTTTCCGACCTTCGCTCACATCCTGAACTATGCTTCTCCAATAGATCCTCACCCTCAGCCTTCTGCTCTAGTCTCTCTGCTGTCACTCCCACCTCAACAACCTGATTTCTCCCATCCCGTTACTAGATCAACAACCCAAACATCCGCCGGTTCTCAGACCATTGCCCCCTTGCTGAGGTAGCAGGTACTTAGTTACCACTCTACCCACTCACTTCTCTCTTTTCCTGTCAGCACCCATATGGGGTTTCACCAGGTCCTTTTACCAGCAAACCTAAAGCTCAAAATAGCTGAGAAGACCCCTATCCAAGATGTAATAAAAATGGTCTTTAAAGTTGCTTTGTCATCACTGAAAACAGGTTACTAAGAATTTAAAGTCCCTCACAGGCTTTTTGGATACACACTCCCATCTTCCCCTCTTTTCTACATGTTCTACTGCTCAAGTTTTTGTTGGTAGAAAATCCCAAACCCCTTTCCCATTATTCTTTTACATCTCTCCGTACTCATTCTCAGATCCTCGGAACTGCTCTAAGTCCCGCCTTCCCTCTCTTTCCCCTCTGTTCCACACCCACAGAAAAGTCTTAACTGATCTTCTCCAGATGTCTTCACCATGGCTGACTTTAGGACGTTCAGCAAAAGAGTCCCTATAAAAGAGTTCAGTGTAGACAAACTTCCTGTTTTCATGTGGCCCTGTTCTACTTGGCCACTGGCTAAAACAATCAGTATTTGTAAGCTAGACACCCCCTTACTAGTTTTTCACAAAATATGTGAACAAGGCCTCTGACTTTGAGCTAGGGCTTCAAAGAGATGGCTACATTTCTATGATAAAGAAGTTACCAACTGGCTCCATGGTAACAGCTGGCAAGCGGAAAAAAGAAAGGGATGAAATATCTCTCCCCCTCCCAGGTGTCCTTGAAAAGTTAATTTGCTCAGAACAGAGGAAAAAAACATAAAAAAACTGCTTTTTGTGAATTTCTGCTGACTGTGAACTTCTGAGCACATTCCCTTACATGTTGGGTACAAAATTCTGAAACTTCCTAAACTTGGGGTTCATGGGATTAATTGATTACAACAGAAGCAATGCCCTCTGAATCCGTTTGCAACCAAATAGGACTGTTTCCCTAGCTTTGGTGCTATCTTAGGTGCCTTGTCTTGACTGTTCCTACAAGAGTATAATTCTATATACTTAAACATTTTTATGTTTTCATTAAATGGTCAACAGTGGTGATTAAATGTGTAATGGTGCAGAGGTTACCCAGAGTGCTCTATCATGATGCAGGTTCATTTGAAGATCAAACAGGGGGGCATACAACCCGGTTCCACAGGGAACATATATCCCTCACTTCAGCCATCCTATTAGGAATATGAGTTGCTGCAGGGGAGGTCACAGGAACCACTGCCTTGGTCCATGGTACACAGCAAAATACCCAATTAGAAGCAGCAATAGACCAAAACTTAAAGATATTAGAAACCTCCATCACAGCTTTGTGGGAATCTTTAACCTCTCTCTCTGATGTTGTTTCATACAACAATCGAGGGTTGGACCTCCTCTTCATGAGAGAATGGTGCCTTTGTGCTGCATTGAGGGAAGAATGTTATTTTTATGGCAACAATACTGGAGTTGTAAAAAATTTATGAGTAAAATAAAAGGATGCCTTGAAGAGTGTCAACGAAAGAGAGAGGCCCAAAAAGGGTGGTTTGAGTCTTGGTTCACACAGTCCCCCTGGTTAACTATACGTTTATCAACCTAGGCCAGTCCAATAATAATACTCACATTCTTGCTAACTATAAAACCCTGTTTGCTCAACCATGTATTTTCATTTCTCCAACCTCAAATTAGACAAGTTAAACTTATGGTAATACCCCACTAGCAGACATAGAATGTGACACCACTCCAATGATCACTTTTATGATTAAAAGTAGCCAGAAGAAGACGTGGGGAATGAAAGGTTAATAAAATGGTACTTGTCACTTCCTCTTTTTCTGTATGCTTAACAAAACACTGTTGAAATCTTGAGAACTGTTTGCTAATCTTGTTCCCAGAATGTGCTGTCTCCAACTTCCAAAATATATAATGTACTCCCTCTCCCGGTTGCATGCAAACTGCCCGCTCGCCCTGACCCATCAATAAACTTCCCTCCCTGCCCTCTACAAGGAAAACACATAAGCTCTGCTTAAGATGTCCTCAGGGCTCTCTGCTCAATTCAAGGGAGCTCTGAGCCCCAGCATGCTGGACCCCCAATAAACCCTTTGCTGTTCCATGAGACAGTCTCTTGGTGGTCTCTTCCTCCGACGCTCACCTGAACATTACTTGGATGATTGAATGTAGAAGAGAACATCCAGTCAAAAAGGGATAGTCGGTAGGATTAGGAAGATAGTCGGTATGTTTAGGAAGGAGAGTGAGTATAGGATTTGGAACAAAAGTTTTTTAGCAATAGGGTTTTGGTTAGAGAGTGAATGTAAATGTGAGCACATATGAACCATCACAATGATGAACTGGGGAAAATATGTAGGAAAGCAGATATCAATAGAGACATTACGAAATCAGGCAAAGTATAAAGTGTGTGATAGAATTAGGCATTTTCAACAGGGTTGATTTTGGATATATTATCTTAGGAAGAAACGAATATATTGTCACAAATAGGATTGACTTTTGAGAGCATTAGGCAACCTGGACATGGATGTTTTTAGTAATCCATGTTAACTTTACATTTAGGCTTTGGTAGAAACATAAGTGTGACCTTTTCTTTTTGTGTCCAGAATATTACTGGGTTAAATTGTATATGTAGATCAGGTGACATGAATATTTCTTCCACCATTTCTGGGAGCCATAATTTGAATACGTATAAATTAGTATTGAGTTTACAATGAGGTGTACCCTGTGTCTATGAATATAGAGACAATGCATGAATAGACTATACTGTGAATAAATAATATAACTGGTTCCACTTTAAATAATGGTTTGATTTGATATCTGAAAATATATAAGAAATCTTATATTGATATACAATCATTCATTCCATCCAGTTATACATCTAATGGTAATATTAGGGTTATGGTTTATCATGAACGGTGTGTGAGTTTTGCTTCAAAAGGGATTATGGAAATCGAAAATAATGGGTTTGGTAAGAAGTCTCATGAAAAGACCAGTCAAGAAACATGGAGGAATACATGTGTTCTGAAACAGAAAATTATTGAAAGTGAAACACATACCCATAATTTTGCTAACTTGTGGATGAAATATATACTCTATTATGTGAATTACCTGAAGAAATAGTAATGTACCAGTGGCGAATAAGAATGAACATGAAAATACACATCATGTCCCATATGAATCTACTTGCATTAATGAGAAACTGGGTCAATTATTGTAGAAATATTAGGATATGTATGCACCATTCACTGAAGTTAGTTTTCATTACTAGGAAGCAAATATGTATTTCAGGTGGATGAATATTTCAGAGAATAACCTTTTGAAATGTTGACTATAAATCCACATACATGAATATGAAAAAATTTAGGGAGTGTATAATAAGGCATATATATTTTATATTTTAAAAAAATCTGGAGTGTGTATATATACACAGAGAGAGAGAGAGAGACATTAAAAAGTAGCAATATATATGCCAATCGAAATTCACCGTGATATATATATCTTACACAGATAGAAAAATATTCAATTTACTGAACATGGATTTATGTATAATATTGTTCAACTAGGAGGCTCACACATAGGATGAATTTTCAAATCCCATAGCGTTTAGGTGGAGTGATCACTTCTCATCATTTGTATCTGTCAAGTCAGACACCTCACAAGAACGTATGTGTGATACCAGGTAGTATTCTATATGTGCATATAAAAATAGATGTGCTCAATAGGTTACATAAAATGGGAGAGAGGAATTCACATATTTGTTAAATTTAAAAATACATGGAGAACTATTTCAATTTAAATCGACTAGATTTATAGCACCTACATTTTGTCATGCAAAAGCCATGTCCAACTATACACCATGCCTCCTCTGAACTGCTTGTATTTATATTCTGTTTGGGTTATTTTTCTCCATCTTATTAGGATTAGTAGTCAGAGACAAGTAGGGTATGGGTTAGTGTCACGGATTCAGTATTTCAAATGGAAAATAGGAAAATAAATCCAATGTGTATGCAAATATGTGCCACAAAAAATATTCCCACTCTCATCCAGAAAAATGCCTTGAAATTATCTTCGCCCCAGGTAAAACACAATTAGAAAAGAAGAGTTAGAAAATCTGTGAATACATATGTGGAATGGAAAATGCTCAGGAGTTCACAACCTTGGAGGTGGTAGAGGAGTTTCCAAAAGTAAGGGACAGTGTAAACACTCCACAATCATGGAGCTATGCTGGCCTAAAGACTTCTTGAGAAACTGCCTCTGAGTTTGGGCATTTGAAATATATGTTGTTGTCAGGAGCTTTAGCTTCCTTTGAAGTGAGACCATCAAACCTGGGTCAGTATCTATGTGACCTGGAGGACATGGTTTCTTATTTTCCAATGAACATGAGGCAGCAGTGCTGAAGTCTCTTTGTAGGTAAACTGTGGCCTCTTCGGGCAAAGTGACACCCCGTGTGGACTTTGAAGCCATTTGGTCATCCTCCACTTTTCGTGGTGTTTTTTTGCTGCTGCACTGGGAGTTTGGTATTTGATTCATGACATACAAGGAGTTCAACTGGGACACAGTGCATGAGGGAGTCTTGTAACGTGTGGTGGGTCAGGCTCTGCAGGAGAATGCACCAACTGGGCTTCTATTCCACATTGCTTGCCGCCTTGACCATAGCAACCTAATTCTGAACATTGCCCTGAAAACTCTGCATATAACAAGATGCCTTTTCATATAATGGTCTCCTGGCTGCATCAAGTCAGTCACAAGCCATTTGGACGCCAATGGCAGATCCACATGGCCACATCACAGATGTATTATCACACACCTGCCTACCACTGCTCTAGGCCCACTACTCAGCAGGCTCCAACTTACTGGCATCTCTGTTCTACACCATTTTCATGAAACCCAGTCAATCAAGGCACTGTCTGTTACACTCATGATCAGCAACAGGACATCCAATGGTTCTCCAGTGCCATCTGGTCATTGGGAATTTCAAAAATTTCATGGTGTTTTTCTTTCCATTTTTCAAGAATGAAGTTGGAGGCACTTTGGGGTTTCCATTCATCCAGGAACCATTACATGGGGAGGAAGCTCATTTCAATGAAAGCTCTGAGGAACTCTAACAGGCAAGGCTTCCCAAACACTGGCCAAAAGGTCACATGAAGCCAGGCCCATTGAGGTCTACAACATGAGGTCCATGTGTCTTTTGACTCTAACTATGGCTGCCAAGTTTTTCAGAATAAAATCATGTGATATCCTTGCTGAGATTTTCAGCTCTCTGTGGAAAGCCATCCTGGGCCTAGATCTCAGGTTTCAAGGGCAACTCTCATGTGTGGCCTCCTACAATGCCAACACAATTAATGGCAATACTTCTCTGAGGTCAGTTCCAGAACTCAGTCTCCAAGGAGAATCACACCAGAGTTCAAGCCCATGTGGACCCTGTCATCTCTTCCAAACGCCACACAAATGACCACAATTAAAACCAAAACATTCCCACATGGCCCTCATCTTCATCCATATAGGCACTCATCATAAACTCTGGCTGGAGGTTTCCATGAGGGATGCAGCCCAAGACAGTGTCCAAAATATCCACCATTGCCCCTCATTTGTCTAAATTTAGGGTGGTCTGGAAACCCTTTCTGTGAACCAAGAGTGATCAAATAGGCGTGCCGTTAATACTGCTCTGCTTCTCCAATTTGAGGCCTACTGACTGTCAGGTATAGATTGCTTATGTGATTTGGCATCATGAGAGAAACCAAGCACTTATGCAGGACTTTGAATAACTCATTTGACCTATTGGAATCCTATTCTCACTTGATGGACGTCAGGAACCTAACAGAGAAAGGCAAGAGACTTCATCCACAATGACTGATCCTTTTGCCATTTTGGTTTTGGATGCACACATGGGATCTTCTTTAGATTTATCAGGAGCTGAGAATCTTAGCCACAGCCTCAACCAGGGCCTAGTGTCTGATTAAGACACATCCCTTTCCAAAGAAATTAAGCAATGAGCCACAGGTGATGCCCATTCATTTCCATTTGAAAACTGTTTCTTCAGGCTTCAAAAAGGGGTGGCCTGAAACAAAGACCTTCCGGACATTCAAGGCAACAGAACCATAGGTAAGCAAATGGCCCAAAGCAGGGTTTCTCCAATGAGACTTTACTGGTCACACTAATATCTGAGATGTTCCCATTCCCTTCAGCTATCAAGAACATGGCCATGTCACAGAGCATGGAGGTTATACATATCTTGGACAATAAATCATGAGCTCATTCTGGAGAGTGGCCAGAATTCAGGAAGAAAACCGGAACTTAGGAAGTTAGTAGTTGTTTCCTATCCATAAGACAAGCCACAGTCTATTCATCACTTATGAACGATGAATGCTGGGAAGCTTTCTACTAGACAGGACACCTCCATTGATGCATTCTCTTTTCTAATGTCTAAAACCACGGACACAGTGGATACACAGACATAGAAACACTCGCCTTGTCAAAAGAGTTACTATCAACAGTAGACTCCAAAGCAAACGAACCACCTTTATTACCTATTCGCAGAATATGAGACAAAACCACAAACTCACACCCACACACATAAAGTCACCTCATTCCCAAAAGTGGATCTGTGACTATCTGGAGTGTCCTCTGACTGGTGGGCCATACTATGTTCCTCTCGAAATGGCCTTTCCTCTCTCAGATTTTGTCTCCTTGGCCAACTCTGTGATGCTTTGAGGAGCCTGCAGTTAGCCACTACCTGCTATCTCAGGAAAGGCCTCTCTTCAGAGCTCAATTGGCATTTGGCCATCCTCAAATCAGTAGGTACCAAGAAGGTCTGAATCTGTACTTGGTAAATACAAACAAGTGAGCCCACTGGGACTGGGACTGGGACTGGCTCTCGGTGCCTGGCTTCTTGCATCACAATTTCAGAGAGTTCCATCACCAAGGAAGTTAGCTAGGACACTTCCTTCAGGAACTGAATGAGGTCACTGCCTTGGCAACAACTTTGTCCTAACCATTGCTTCCAAGGGTTCCATGAGATGGAGGCTGCTCCTACTTTGTGTGACAATTTGACTTGTTACAATGGTATATCAAAATAGGCACCTGGGAACAGCTCTCCACGCAGGCCTGCTTAGGTCCATCTTCTCTACATTAAGAAGAGAAAGGCTGATGCATACACATCCCTTCGTCCTGTTCAGGTTGTTTCCCATGAAGATGGATTTTGCTCTCTCAGATCCTTCATAGCTGCCTACATCTTCTCCAGGGATCATTTCTGCATCGAACTTTGAGGTTCTCAGCAGTTGGAAGATACCCTACATTCCTGTATTGTAAGGCGAACTCTGTCCCTGCTCTTTTGTAATTTTAGATTGAAGCAACAGTGTATGGTTAGGGTTAATAACAGGTTCGATTTGGGCAAGGAATCATTATGCGGGATGAATAATGGTATTGGGAACCTGCAATATTTATAGGAATATAGAGATGAAATATAAGTATGAAAACAGAAATCTAGGTAAGATTTGAAGCTCAGAAATGCATTGGGCAACTGATTGCGATACGTAGCTTTGAATTACGTTCTAGATACATGTTTCAGAAAAATCGATATACAATGGCATAGGATCTTGTACCTTGGATGATTGAATGTAGTAGAGAACATCTACTCAAAAAGGGATAGTCGATAGGATCAGGAACATAGTCAGTATGTTTCGGAAGAAGAGTGAGTATAGGATTTGGACCAAAGTTCATAAGCAATAGGGTTTCGGTTAGAGAGTGAATGTCAATGTCAGCACATGTGAAGGGTCAGTCACAATGTTGAACTGGAGAAAATATGCAGGAAAATAGATATCAATAGAGACATTAGGAAATCAGGCAAAGTACAAAGTGAGTGAAAAAATTAGACATTTTCAATGGTATTGAGGTTGAATATATAATCTTAGGAAGAAACAAATATGTAGTCACCAACAGGATGATCATTTGAGAGCATTAGGCAACCTGGACATGGATGTTTTTAGTAATCCATGTTCAGTTTCCGTTTAGGCTTTGTTACAGTCATACGTGTGACTTTTGCATTTTGTGTCCAGAATACTACTGTGATAACATGCATATGTAGATCAGGTGACATGAGTATTTCTTCCACCATTTCTGGGAGCAATATTTTGAAGATGTATAAATTAGTATTGGGGGTACAAAGAGGTGTAACCTGTGTCTATGAATATAGAGATAATGCATGAATAGACCATACTGTGAATAGATAATATAACTGGTTCCACTTTACAAAATGTATTGAATTGATATCTGAAAATATATAAGAAATCTTATATTAATATAAAATCATTCATTCCAACCAGTTATACATCTAATAGTGATATTATAGTTATGATTTATCATGCAGTGTGTGTCCGTTTTGCTTCAAAAGTGATAAAGGAATTCGAAAATAATTTGTTTGGAAAGAAATCTCATGAAAATATCAGTCAAGAAACATGGAGGAATCCATGTGTTCTAAAGCAGGAAGTGATTGAAAGTGAAACAAATGCCTATAAATTTGCTAACCTGTGGAGGAAATATATATCCTATGATGTGCATAAACTGAAGAAATTGTAATGTCCCAGTGTTGAATAAAAATGAACATCGATAAACACATCATGTCCCATAGGCATCTATTTGCATTGATGATAAACTGTGTCAGTTACTATAGAAATATTAGGATTTGTATGCACCATTCACTGAAGTTAGTTTTCAGTACTAGGAAGCAAATATGTATTTCAGGTGGATGAAATTTTTTGAGAATAATCTTGTGAAAAGTTGATTATAAATCCACATTCATGAACATGAATAAAATTAGGGAGTGTATATAAGACACATATATTTCATATTTTGAAAAATAGAAGGAGAGAGTGTATATATATATATATATATATATATATATATATATATATATATATATATATACACACACAGACACACACACATACACACCCAGAGACATTAAAAATAGCAATATATGCCAATCAAAATTCACCATGAAATATATATCATCCACAGATCCAAAAATATTCATTGTACTGAACATGGATTTGTGTATAATTTTGTTCAACTAGGAAGCTCACCCATAGGTTGAATTTTCAGTTCCAACGACATTTAGAAGGAGTGATCTTTTCTCTCAATTTGTATCTGCCAAGTTAGCCACCTCACAAGAATGTACGTGTAGTACCAGGTAGGATTCTCTATGTGTATATAAAAATATATTTGCTGAGTAGGCTACAGAGAAAGAGAGACAAGAATTCACATATTTGTTATCTTTAAAACCACATGGACAACTATTGCAACAAAAAATTTTCTAGATTTATAACCCCTAACCTTTAAAATGCAAAAGGCAAGTCCAACTATACACCATGCCTCCTCTGAACTGCTTGTATTTCTATTATGTTTGGGTTATTTTTCTGCCTCATATTAGGATTAGTAGTCAGAGACTAGTAGGGTGTGGTTTAGTGTCAGAGATAAAGTATTTGAAATGGAAAATTGGAAAATGAATCCAATATGTATGCAAATATGTCCTACACAAAAGTCTTCCCACTCTCATCCAGATAAATCCTTTGACATTACCTTCACCCCATGTAAGATTCAATTCGAAGAGAAGAGTTAGAAAATCTGTGAATACATATCTGGAATGGAAAATGCACAGGAGTTCACAACCTTGGAGGTGGTAGAGGAGTTTCCAAAAGTAAGTGACTGTGTAAACACTCCACAAACATGGAACTCTGCTGGCCAATAGCCTTCTTGTAAAACTGCCTCTGAGTTTGGACACTTGAAATATATCTTGTTGTCTGGAGCTTTAGCTTCATTTCTGGTGAGACCATCAAACCTGGATCTGCATCTATGTGACCTGGAGGACATCGTTTCTTATTTTCCATTGAACATGTGGTACCAGTGTTGATTTCTCTCTTTGTTGGTAAACTGTGGCCACTGGAAGCTTATTGTCTCCCTGAGTGGACTGTGAAGCCATTTGGTCATCCTGCCCTTTTTGTGGTGTTTCTTTCTTTTTTTTTAATTCTATTTTTTTATTGGTTGTTCAAAACCCTACAAAGCTCTTGACATATCATATTTCATACATTAGCATACATTAGCTTCAAGTGAGTTATGAACTCCCTTTTTTGCCCCAAGTACAGATTGCAGAATCACATGGGTTACACATCCACATTTTTACATAATACCATAATAGTAACTGTTGTATTCTGCTACCTTTCCTATCCTCTACTATCCCCCCTCCCCTCCCCTCCCATCTTCTCTCTCTACCCCTTCTACTGTAATTCATTTCTCACCTTGTTTATTTTCCCATTCCACTTACAACCTCTTATATGTAATTTAGTATAACAATGAGGGTCTCCCTCCGTTTCCATGCAATTCCCCTTTTCTCTCCCTTTCCCTCCCACCTCATGTCTCTGTTTAATGTTAATCTTTTCTTCCTGCTCTTCCTCCCTGCTTTATTCTTAGTTGCTCTCATTATATCAAAGATGACATTTGGTATTTGTTTTTTAGGGATTGGCTAGCTTCACTAAGCATAATCTGCTCTAGTGCCATCCATTTTCCTGCAAATTCCAAGATTTTGTCATTTTTTAGTGCTGCGTAATACTCCATGGTGTATAGATGCCACATTTTTTTAATCCATTCATCCATTGAAGGGCATCTGGGTTGGTTCCACAATCTAGCTATTGTAAATTGTGCTGCTATGAACATCGATGTGGCAGTATCCCTGTAATACGCTCTTTTAAGGTCTTCAGGGAATAGTCCGAGAAGGGCAATAGCTGGGTCAAATGGTGGTTCCATTCCCAGCTTTCCCAGGAATCTCCATACTGCTTTCCAAATTGGCCGCACCAATTTGCAGCCCCACCAGCAATGTACAAGAGAACCCTTTTCTCACTCCAGTAAGATTGGCAGCCATTATGAAATCAAACAACAACAAGTGCTGGCGAGGTTGTGGTGTTTCTTGATGCTGCAATGGGAGGTTGGTATTTGCTTCATGAAATACAAGGAGTTCAACTAGGATATAGGGCTGGAGGGAGTTCTGTCACGTGTGTTGGGTCAGGGTGTGCAGGAGAATTCACCAACCAGGGTTCTATCCCACATAACTTGCCCCCTTGACCATAGCAACTTGATTGTGAACATTGCCCTGAAACCTCTCCATATAACAAGATGCCTTTTCATATAATGGTCTGCTGGCTGTACCAAGTCAGTCACAAGCTATTTGGAAGCCAATGGCAGATCCACATGGCGACACCACAGTTGTATTATCACACACCTGCCCACCACTGCTCTAGGCCCACTACTCAGCAGGCTCCAACTTACTGGCATCTCTGTTCTGCACCATTTTCATGAAACCCAGTCAATCAAGGCACTGTCTGTAACACAACAATCAAGCCACTGTCTGCAACAGAACATCCAATGGTTCTCCAGTGCCACTTGGTCATTGGGAATTTCAAAAATATCATGGTATTTATCTATCCATTTTTCAAGAATGAAGTTGGAGGCACTTTGGGGTTTCCATTCTTCAAGGAACCATTACATGGGGAGGAAGCTCATTTCAATGAAAGCTCTGAGGAACTCTAACAGGCAAGGCTTCCCAAACACTGGCCAAAAGGTCACATGAAGCAAGGCCTATGGAGGTCTACAACGGGAGGTCCATGTGTCTTTTGACTCTTAACTATGGCTGCCAAGTTTTTCAGAATAAAATTATGCGATATCCTTGCTGAGATTTTCAGTTCTCTGAGGAAAGCCATCCTGGGCCTAGATCTCAGGTTTCAAAGGCAACTCTCATGTGTGGCCTCCTACAATGCCAAAACAATTAATGGCAATACTTCTCTGAGGTCAGTTCCAGAACTCAGTCTCTAAGAGGAATCACACCTGAGTTCAAGACAATGTGGAACCTGTCAACTCTTCCAACCGCCACACAAATGACCACAATTAAAACCAAAACATTCCCACATGGCCCTCATCTTCAGCCGTATAGACACTCATCATAAACTCTAGCTGGAGGTTTCCATGAGGGGCGCTGCCAAAGACAATGTCCAAAATATGCACCCTTGCCCCCCATGTGTCTAAATTCAGTGTGGCCTGGACACCCTTCCTTTGAACCAGGAGTGATCAAATAGGCCTGCTGTTAATGCTGCTCTGCTTCTCCAATTTGAGGCCTACTGACAGTCAGGTATAGATTCATTATGTGATTTGGCATCATGAGAGAACCCAAGTACTTCTGCAGGATTTGAATAACTCATTTGACCCATAGGAATCCTATTCTCACTTGATGGATTTCCGGAACCTATCAGAGGAAGGCAAGAGACTTCATCTACAATGACTGATCTTTTTGCCATTTTGGTTTTGGATGCACACATGGGATCTTCTTTACATCTATCAGGAGCTGAGAATCTTAGCCACAGCCTCAAACAGGGCCTAGTGTCTGATTAAGACACCATCCTTTTCAAAGCAATTAAGCAAAGAGGCACAGGAGATGCCCATTCATTTTCATTTGAAAACTGTTTCTTCAGGCTTCACAAAAGGGTGGCCTGAGGCAAAGACCTTCCTGACATTCAAGGCAATAGAACCATAGTTAAGCAAATGGACCAAAGCAGGGTTTCTCCACTGAGACTTTACTGCTCACACTGATGTCTGAGTTTTCCGAGATGTTCCCATTCCCTTCAGCTATCAAGAACATGGACATGTCACAGAGCTTGGAGGTGGTACATATCTTGCACAATAAATCATGAGCCTATTCTGGAGAGTGGCCAGAATTCAGGAAGAAAACAGGAACTTAGGATGTTAGTAGGTGTTTAAGATCCATAAGGCAAACCACAGTCCATTCATCAATTGAGCAGGATGAATGCTGGGAAGCTTTCTACTAGACAGGACACCTCCATTGATGCATTCTCTTTTCTAATGTCTAAAACCACGGACACAGTGGATACACAGACATAGAAAGTCGCCTTGTCAAAAGACTTACTAGAAACAGTCGACTCCAAACCAAACCAACCACCTTTCCTACCTATTCTCAGAACATGAGACAAAACCGCAAACTCACACCCACACACAAAGGCACCTCCTTCCCAAAAGTAGGTCTGTAACTATCCGGAATGTCTTCTGACTGGTGGGCCATACTATGTTCCCCACAAAATGGCCTCTCCTCTCTCAGATCTTGTCTCCTTGGCCAACTCTGTGATGCTTTGAGGAGCCAACCGTTAGCCACTACCTGCTATCTCAGGAAAAGCTTCTCTTCAGAGCTCTACTGACATTTGGCCATCCTCACATCAGTAGGTACCAAGAAGGTCTGATCTGTACTTGGTAAATCCAAACAAGTGAGCCCACTGGGACAGGGACTGGGACTGGCTCTCGGTGCCTGGCTTCTTGCATCAAAATTTCCGAATGTTCCATCACCAAAGAAGTTAGGTAGGTCACTTCCTTCAGGAACTGAAAGAGGTCACTGCCTTGGCAACAACTTTGCCCTAACCGTTGCTTCCAAGGGTTCCATTAGATAGAGGCTGCCCCTACTTCCTTTGAAAATTTGACTAGTTTCAATTGTATATCAAAATAGGCACCTGGGAACAGCTCTCCATGCAGGTCTGGTTAGGTCAATCTTCTCTACATTAAAAAGAGAGAGGCTGATGCATACACATCCCTTTTTCCTGTCTAGATTGTTTGCCATTGAAGATGGCTTTTGCTCTCACAGGTCCTTCATAGCTGCTGACATCTTCTCCAGGGATTATTTCTGCATCGAACTTTGAGGTTCTCAGCAGTTGGAAGATACCCTACATTCCTGTATTGTAAGGCGAACTCTGTCCCTGCTCTTTTGTAATTTTAGATTGAAGCAACAGTGTATGGTTAGGGTTAATAACAAGTTCGATTTGGGTAAGGAATCATTATGCGGGATGAATAATGGTATTGGGAACCTGCAATATTTATAGGAATATAGAGATAAAATATAAGTATGAAAACAGAAATCTAGGTAAGATTTGAAGCTCAGAAATGCATTGGGCAACTGATTGCGATACGTAGCTTTGAATTACGATCTAGATACATGTTTCAGAAAAATCGATATACAATGGCATAGGATCTTGTACCTTGGATGATTGAATGTAGTAGAGAACATCTACTCAAAAAGGGATAGTCGATAGGATCAGAAAGATAGTCAGTATGTTTCGGAAGAAGAGCGAGTATAGGATTTGGACCAAAGATCTTTAGCAATAGTGTTTCCGTTACAGAGTGAATGTCAATGTCAGCACATGTGAAGTGTCAGTCACAATGTTGAACTGCAGAAAATATGTAGGAAAGTAGATATCAATAGAGACATTAGGAAATCAGGCAAAAGTATCAAGTGAGTGAAAAAATTAAATATTTTCAACAGTTTTGAGGTTGAATATATAATCTTAGGAAGAAACAAATATGTAGCCAGCAATAGTATTGACATTTGAGAGCATTAGGCAACCTGGTCAGGGATGTTTTTAGTAATCCATGTTCAGTTTACCTTTAGGCTTTGGTACAATCATACGTGTGGCTTTTGCATTTTGTGTCCAGAATATTACAGTGATAACATGCATATGTAGATCAGGTGACATGAGTATTTCCTCCACCATTTCTGGGAGCAATATTTCAAATATGTATAGATTAGTATTGGGGGTACAACCAGGTGTACCCTGTGTCTATGAATATAGAGATAATGCATGAATAGACCATACTTTGAATAAATAATATAACTTGTTAAACTTTAAACAATGTATTGAATTGATATCAGAAAATATATAAAAAATCTTTTATTGATATATAATCATTCATTCCAACCAGTAATACATCTAATGGTGATATTACAGTGATGGTTTATCATGAAGTGTGTGTCCGTTTTGCTTCTAAAGTGATAAAGGAAATCGAAAATAATGTGTTTGGATAGAAGTCTCATGAACAGACCAGTCAAGAAACATGGAGGAATACATGTGTTCTGAAGCAGGAAGTTATTGAAAGTGAAACAAATGCCTATATATTTGCTAACCTGTGGAGGAAATATATATCCTACGATGTGCATAAAATGAAGAAATTTTAATGTCCCATTGTTGAATAAAAATGAACAATAATATACACATCATGTCCTATAGGAATCTACTTGCTTTGATGATAAACTGTGTCAGTTACTGTAAAAATATTAGGGTTTGTAAGCACGATTCACTGAAGTTAGTTCTCAGGACGAGGAAACAAATATGTATTTCAGGTGGTTGAATGTTTCTGAGAATAATCTTATGAAAAGTTGATTTTATATCCACATACATGAATATGAATGAATTTAGATAGTGTTTAATAGACACATGTTTTTCATATTTTGAAAAATCTAGATATATATATATATATATATATATATATATATATATATATATATATATATATATAACTCATGGAGAAATATTACAATGAAAATTTGACAAGATTTATAACACATACCCTTGATAAAGCAGAAGGAAATTCCAAGTATATACCATGCCTCCTATTAAAGGCCTGTATTTCTATTCTGTTAGTTTTCTTTTTATCCATCATATTAGCATTAGTAGTCAGAGTCTATTAGGGTATGTGTTAGTGTCGGGGATCAGTATTTCAAATGAAAATAGGAAAATAAATCTAATGTGTATGCAAATATGTGCTACACAAAAATCTTGCCACTCTCATCCAGAACAATTCCTTTACATTAACTTCACTCCAAGTAAGACACAATTAGTGGAGAGGAGTTCGAAAACCTGTGATCACATATGTGGAACTGAAAATGTTCAGGAGTTTACAACATTGGATGTGGTAGAGCAGTTTCCAAAAGTAAGGGAGAGGTTAAACACTCCACAAACTTGGAGCTCTGCTGGCCTTAAGACTTCTTGAGAAAATGCCTCTCAGGTTGGGAACATGAAATATATGAAGTTGTCAGGAGATTTAGCTTCCTCATTGTGACACCATCAAATGTGGGTCTGCATCTATGTGACCTGGAGGAAATGGTTCCTTATTTTCTAATGAACATGAGGCAGCAGTTCTGAATTCTTTCTTGGTAAACTGTGGCCACTGGGAGTTAAGTGTCTCCCCGTGTGGTCTGTGAAGCCATTTGGTCATCCTCCATTTTTGTGGTGTTTCTTACTGCTGCACTGGGAGTTTGGAATTGGCTTAATGAAATACAAGGAGTTCAACTGGGACACAATTCTGGAGGGAGCTCTGACACGTGTGATTGCTCAGGGTCTTCAGGAGAATGTTCGAAACATGGGTCTATCGCACATAGCTTTCCCCTTGACTATAGCAACCAGATTCTGAACATTGCCCTGAAACCTCTCAATAAAACAAGATGCCTTTACATATAAGGGTCTGCTGCCTGCACCATATCAGTCACAAGTATTTTGGAAGCCAAAGGGAGATCCACGTGGTCCCACTACAGATATTTATTCACAAATGTATAGTCCACTGCTCTAGCCCCAATACTCAGCAGGCTCCAACTTACTGACATCTCGGTTCTGTACCATTTTCATGACAACCAGTCAATCAAGGAACTGTCTGGTACACACATGATCAGCAACAGGACATCCAAAGTTTCTCCAGTGCCACCTGGTCATGGAAATTTCAAAAATTTCATGGTATTTGTATAGCCATTTTTCAAGGATGATGTTGGAGGCACTGTGGGTTTCAATTCATTCAGGAACCATTAAATGGTGAGTAAGCTCATTTCAATGAAAGCTCTGAAGAACTCTCACAGGCAAGGCTTCCCAATGAGTGCCCAAAAGTTCACATGAAGCCAGGCTCATTGAGGTCTACAATATGAGGTACATGTGTGTTTTGAGTCTCAACTATGACTTCCAAGTCTTTCAGTAAAAAAATCATGTGTTACCCTGGCTGAGATTCCCAGTGCTCGGTGGAAAGCCACCCTGGGCCTAGATCTCAGTTTCCAAGGGCTAATCTCATGTGTGGCCTCCTATAATCCCAAAACAATTCATGGCAATACTTCTCTCAAGTCAGTTCCAGAACTCAGTCTCTAAGGAGTATCAGAGCAGAGTTCAAGCCCTGGTGGACCAAGTCATCTCTTCCAACCGCCACACAAATGACCACAATTAAAACCAAAACACTCCTACATGACCCTCATCTTCTTCCATAAAGACACTCATCATAACATATGGCTGGAGGTTTCCATGAGGGGCACAGCCCAAGACAGTGTCCAAAATAAGCTCCCTTGCCCCTCATTTGCCTAAAGTCAGGGTGGCTTGGACACCCATCTTGTGAACCAGGAGTGATCTTTAAGGGTAAAAGAAATTGAAATTAAAGTGTAAAAGTTAAAGTGTAAAAGACCGGGTTTGTAAAGTTTCTAAGATTCAAGGCCTGATTTAAAATGTAAAGGACCAGGTATTGTTAAGTTCCTATGCTACATGAAAAATCTGAAATTCCTGTTACTTGTAGGACAATTTCTGGACTGCCCAGTAAATATTCCCCCTGATCGCCTGGTTGTTTAATAACCTAGGACCCTGTGTGGCTTGGCACATATGCATCGCAGGGCCTAATCTAATCAATTTGAATCTGTACCCCGCTGTAGAACTGACCTATCCCTCCTGCCTGACATGTTCCCACCAATGAATGAACTAATCATGTTTAGGATTTGTTGTTTGATTTTCCCGCAGTGTATGATGATTTTTTAAAGGATACTGTGATATATGTAAAGTCTCGCCCTCCCCAAAAAGTGTACTTAAGCACTGCTCAACCTCAGCTCGGAGATCTGGGCTGCTCTCCCTTCTTGAGTGACCACGGAGCCCTAGCATACTGGATTGGATCCTCAATAAATGTCTTTTGCTGTTGCATGAGCCGTGGTCTCATACATGAACATGAATGAATTTAAGGAGTGTATAATAAGACACATATATTTCATATTTTGAATAATCTATAGAGTGCAGATTTTTCACAAAACACATACAGAGATATTAAAAAGTAGCAATATATATGCCAATCAAAATTCATCATGAAATACATATCATACACAGATCCAAAAATATTTATTTTACTTAACATGGATTTATGTGTAATGTTGTTCAACTAGGAAGCTCACGCATAGGTTGAATTTTCAGTTCCTACAGCATTTAGGAGGAGTGATCTCTTCTCACAATTTGTATCTGCCAAGTAGGCCACCTCACAATAATGTACGTGTGGTACCAGGTAGGATTCTATTTGTGCATATAAAAATACATGTGCTGAATTGGCAACAGAGAAAGGGAGACAGGAATTCACATATTTGATACCTTTCAAAACACATGGAGAACTATATCAATTAAAAATTAACCAGATTTTTAACAACTACCCTTTATCATGCAAAAGGCAAGTCCAACTATACACCATGCCTCTTCTGAACTGCTTGTATTTCTATTCTGTTTGGGTTATTTTTCTCCATCATATTAGCATTAGTAGTCAGAGTCTAGTAGGGTATGCGTTAGTGTCATGGATTCAGTAATTCAAATGGAAATAAAGGAAAATGAATCCATTGTGTATGCAAATATGCACTACAAAAAAACTTTCCACTCTCATTCAGAGCAATGCCTTGACATTACCTTCACCCAAGTAAGACACAATTAGAGGACAAGAGTTAGAAAATCTGTGAATACATATCTGGAATGGAAAATGCTCAGGAGTTCACAAGCTTGGGCATTTTAGAGGAGTTTTCAAACTTAAGGGACAGGATAAACAGTCCAAATTCATGGAACTCTGCTGGCCTAAAGACTTCTTGAGAAACTGCCTCTGAGGTTGGGCACTTGAAATATATGTTGTTGTCAGGAGCTTTAGCTTCCTTTGTAGTGATACCATCAAAGATGGGTCTTCATTTATCTGACCTGGAGGACATGGTTTCTTATTTTCCAAAAGAACATGAGGCAGCAGTGCTCAATTCTTCCTTTGAAGGTAAACTGTGGCCACGGAGGGTAAGTGTCTCCCCGTCTTGACTGTGAAGCCAATTGGCCATCCTACAATTTTCGTGGTGTTTCTTGCTGCTGCACTGGGCTTTTGGTTTTTCCTTCATGAAATACAAGGAGTTCAACTGGGACACAGTGCTGGAGCGAGTTCTGTCACGTGTGGAGGGTCAGGGTCTACAGGAGAATTCACCAACCAGACTTCTATCCCACATAACTTGAAACATTATCCATAGCAAACTGATTCTGAACATTGTCCTGAAACCTTTACATATAACAAGATGCCTTTACAGATAAGGGTCGGCTAGCTGTACCATGTAAGCCACAAGCCATTTGGAAGTCAATGGCAGACCCAAATGGCCCCACCACAGATGTTTTATCATACACCTGCACACCACAGCCCTGGGCCCACTTCTCAGCACTCTCCAACTTACTGGCATCTCTGTTCTGCACAATTTTCACGAAATCTAGTCAGTCAAGGCACTGTCTGGTACACTCATGATCAGCAACAAGACATCCAAAGGTTCTCCAGTGCCACCTGGTCAGGGGAATTTCATGGTATTTATAGAGCCATTTTTCAAGGATGAAGTTGGAGGCACTGTGGGTTTCAATTCATTCAGGAACCATTAAATGTTGAGGAAAATCATTTCAATGAAAGCTCTCGAGAACTCTCACAGGTAAGGCTTCCCAAAGAGTGGCCAAAATACACATATATTTCATATTTTGAAAAATCTTGACAGTATATATATATGTATATGTATATATATATATATACAAGCACACACAGACATTAAAAACTAGCAATATATATGCCAATCGAAATTCATCATGAAATATATATCATCCACGTATCCAAAAATATTCATTTTACTGAACATGGATTTATGTATAATGTTGTTCAACTAGGAAGCTCACCCATAGGTTGAATTTTCAGTTCCAACAGCGTTTAGGAGGAGTGAACTTTTCTCACAATTTGTATCTGCCAAGTCAGCCACCTCACAAGAATATATGTGTGATACAAGGTACAATTCTATATGTGCATATAAAAATACATGTGCTGAATAGGATACAAAGAAATGGGGGAGACAGGAATTCACATATTTGATAAGTTTAAAAATACATGGACAACTCTTTCAACAAAAAATTGACTAGATTTAAAACTCCTTCCCTATATAATGGAAAAGTTAATTCAATGGTACACCATGCCTCCTCTGATATGTTTGTATTTCTGTTCTATTTGGGTTATTTTTCTCCATTACGTTAGGATTAGTTGTCAGAGTCTTGTAGGGTATGGGTTAGTTTCAGGGATTCAGTATTTCGAAAGGAAAATTGGAAAATGAATCCAATGTGTATGCAAATATGTGCTACACAAAAATCTTCCGACTCTCATCCACAACAATGCCTTGACCTTAACTTCGTCCCAAGTAACACATGTAGAGGAGATGAGTAAGTAAATCTGTGAATACATATCTGGAATTTAATATGCTCAGGAGTTCACAAACTTGCAGGTAGAAGGCGAGATTCCAATAGTAAGGGACAATGTGAACACTCCAAAAACATGGAGCTCTGCTAGCCTAAAGGCTTCTTGAAAAACTGGCTCTGATGTTGGGCTCTTGAAATATATGTTGTTGTCAGGAGCTTTAGCTTTTTTTGTAGTGAGACCATAAAAGCTGGGTCTGCATCTATGTGACCTGGAGGAGATGCTTTCTTATTTACCAATGATTATGAGGCAGCATTGCTGAATTCTCTCTTTCGGGGTCAACTGTGGCCACTTGGGGCTAAGTGTCTCCTCATGTGGACTGTGAAGCCATTTGATCATCCTCCAATTTTTGTGATATTTTTTGCTGCTACACTGGGAGTTCAGTATTTCCTTCACGAAATACAAGGAGTTCACCTGGGACACAGTGCTGGAGGGAGTTCTGTCACGTGTGGTGGGACAGGGTCTGCAGGAGAATGCACAAACCAGGCTTCTGTCCAACATAGCTTGACCCCTTGACCATAGGAACCTGATTCTGAACATTGCCCTGAAACTTACCCATATAACAAGAATCATTTACATATAAGGGTCTGCTGGCTGCACCATGTCAGTCACAAGCCATTTGGAAGCCATTGGGAAATCCACATGGAAGCACCACAGATGTTTTATCTCACACATGCCCACCTTTGCTCTAGGCCCACTATTCAGCAGGCTCCAACTTACTGGAATCTCTGTTCTTCACCATTTTCGTGAAACCCAGCCAATCAAGGCACTGTCTGGTACACTCATGATCACCAACAGGATATCCAATGGTTCTCCAGTGCCTCCTGGATATGGGAATTTCAAAAATTTCATGGTATTTATCGAGCCCATCTTTCAAGGTTGAAGTTGGAGGCACTGAGTGTTTCATTTAATTCGGTAACCATTAAATGGTGAAGAAGCTCATTTCAAAGAAAGATCTGGAGAACTCTCACTGCCAAGATTTCCCAAAGAGTGGCCAAAAGGCCACATGAAGCCAGGCCCATTGAGGTCTACAATGTGAAGTGCATTTGTGTTTTGACTCTCAACTATTGCTGCCAAGTGTTTCAGAATAAAATTATGTGATACCTTGGCTGAGATTCCCAGTGCTCTGTGGAAAGCCACACTGGGAATAGATCTCAGTTTCCAATGGTGACTCTCATGTGTGGCCTCCTAATATCCCAACACAATTCATGGCAATACTTCTCTGAGGTCAGTTCCAGGACTCAGTCTCTATAGGGTATCACACCAGAGTTCAAGCCCAGGTGGACCCAGTCATCGCTTCCAACTTCCACACAAATAACCACAATTAAAACCAAAACACTCCCACATGGCCCTCATCTTCTTCCATATAGACACTCCTCATAACCTCTGGCTGGATGTTTCCATGAGGGGCGCAGCCCAACACAGAGTCCAAATAACCTCGCTTGCCCGTCATTTTCCTAAAGGCAGGGTGGCCTGTACACCCTTCCTGTGAACCACAAGGGATCAAAAATGCCTTCCTTTAATACTGCTCTGCTTCTCCAATTTGAGGCCTACTGACTGTCAGGTATAGATTCTTTATGTGATTTGGAGTCATGAGAAAACACAAGCATGTATGGGATAGCCTTTGCAGGACTTAGAAGAACTCATTTGATTCAAAGGATCTCTATTCTCACTTGATGGTGGTCAGGAACCTAAGAGAGGAAGGCGAGAGACTTCATCAACAATTACTGATCTCTTTCCCATTTTGGTTTTGGATGCACACATGGGATCATTCTTTAGATGCATCAGGTGCTGAGAACCTAAGCCACAGCCTCTCACAGGGCCAAGAGACTGATTCCGACACATCCATTTCCAAAGAAATTAACAAAGAGCCACAGGTGATGCCCATTTATTTCCATTTTAAAACTGTTTTCTTCAGGCTTCACAAAGCGGTGTCTTGAGGCCAAGACCTTCCTCACATTCAGGGGAAGAGAAGAATTGGTTAGCAAAAAACCCAAAGCAGAGTTTCTCCACTGAGGCTTTCCTGGTCACACTGATATCTGAGTTTTTTGAGATGCTAGGCATTCCCTTTAGCTATCCATTACATGGCCTTGTCACAGAGCTTGGAGGTGGTACATATCTTGGACACAAAACCATGAGCCTATTCTGGAGAGTGGCCAGAATCAGGAAGAAAACAGGAACTTAGGAAATTAGTAGGTGTTGCCCATCCATAAGGGAAGCCACAGTCCATTCATCAATTGGGCAGAATGAATGCTGGGTAGGTTTCTACTAAACAGGACACATCCATTGATGAATTCTCTTTTCAAATGTCTACAACCACAGACACAGTGGGATACACAGACATAGAAACACTCACTTTGTGAAACGACTTACTAGGAACAGTCCACTCCAAACCAAACAAGCCGCCTTTTTTACCTATTCTCAGAAAATGAGACAAAACCACAAACTCACACCCACACCCACAAAGGCACCTCCTTCCCCCAAAGAGGTCTGTGACTATCCGGAGTGTCCTCTGACTTGTGAGCCTTATTATGTTCCCTGAAATGTTCTGTCCTGTCTCAGATCTGGTCTTTTTGGCCAAATCTGTGAAGTGGTCAGGAGCCAGCTGTGAGCAACTTCCTGCTTTCTCAGGAAAGGCCCCTCTTCTGAGCTCTCCTGAAATTTGGCCATTCTCACATCAGTATGTACCAAGAAAGACTGACTCTGTTCTTGGTAAATCCAAATAAGTGAGCCCACTGGGAATGGTACTGGTACTGCCTCTGGTAGCCTGGCTTCCTGGATCCCAAGTTCAGAGAGTTCTATCACCAAAGAAGTGAGGAAGGTCACCTCCTTTGTGAACTGAATGAGGTCACTGCTTTGGAAACCACTTTGTCCTAAAATTTGCTTCCAAGGTTCCCATGAGATGGAGGCTGCCCCTATTTCCTGTGATATGTTCACAACTGAGGATTGTATATCAACCATAGGCAGCCAGGAACAGCTGTCTACACTGGACTGGTTTGGTCCATCTTCTCTACATTAAGAAGAGTGAGGCTTATTCTGACACATCCCTTCATCCTGACTGGGTTGTTTGCCATGGAAGATGACTTTTGCTCTCTCAGGTCCTTCATAGCTGCCTACATCTTCTCCAGGGATCATTTCTGCATGAAACTTTGAGGTTCTCAGCAGGTGGAAGATCCCCTACACTCCTGTATTGGAAGACTAATTCTGTCCCTCCTCTTCTGTAAAGTTAGATTGAGGAAACATTGTATGGTTAAGGTTAATAACAGCTTCCATTTGGGTTAGGAATCATTCTCTTGGATGAATAATGGTATTGGAATTTTGCTATATTTTCAAGAATATATAGGTGAAATATAAGTATGAAAAAAGAAATCTAGGTAATTTTTGAAGCACAGAAGGGAATTGGCCCCACTATTGGGATTCTTAGCTTTGAATTATGTTCTGCACAGGTGTCTCAGATTAATTGATATACAATGGCATAGGACCTTGTCTTTTGGATGATTGAATGTCGAAGAGAAAATCCAGTCCAAAAGGGATAGTTGGTGGATTAGGAAGATATTCGGTAGATTTAGAATGAAGAGTGTGTATAGCATTTGGACCAAAAGATCTTTAGCAATAGGCTTTTGGGTAGAGAGTGAAAGTAAATGTCAGCACATGTGAAGAGTCAGTCATAATGATGAAATGGGAAAAAAAATACAGGAAATCAGATTTCAATAGAGACATTAGGAAATCAGGCAAAGTATAAAGTGAGTGATAGGATTAGACATTTTCAACAGGGTTGAGGTTGAATATGTAATTTCAGGAAGAAACAAATATGTAGTCACCAATAGGATTCACTTTTGAGAGCATTAGGCAACCTGGACATGGTTTTTTTTTTAATCCATGCTCACTTTCCATTTAGGATTTGGTACAATCATAAGTGTGACCTTGCTTTTTGTTTCCACAATATTACTGTGATTAATGTATATATAGATCAGGTGACATGAGTATTTCTTCCACCATTTCTGGGAGCAATATTTTGAAGACATATAATTTAGTATTGTGGGTACAAATAGGTATACTCTGTGTTATATGAATATAAAGATAATGCATGAATAGACCATACTGTGAATAAATAATATAACTGGTTCCAAATTTAAATAATGGATTGAATTGATATCTGAATATATATTGGAAATCATATATTGATATTCATACAATCATTCCAACCAGTTATACATCTAATGGTAATATCACTGTTATGGTTTATCATGAAGTGTGTGTGAGCTTTGCTTCTAAAATGATTATGGAAATTGAAAATAATGTGCTTGGAAAGAAGTCTCATTAAAAGAGCAGTCAAGAAACCTGGGGGAATACATATGTTCTGAAGCAGGAAGTAATTGAAAGTGAAAAAAATGCCTATAAATTTGTGAATTTGTGAATGAAATATGTATTCTATTATGTGCAAAAACTGAAGAAATATTAATGTACCAGTTTTGAATAAAAATGAACGTCAAAATACATATCATGTCCCATAGGAATCTACTTGCATTGACGTTAAACTGAGTCATTTACTATAGCAATATTAGGATTTGTATGCACCATTCACTGAAGTTAGTTTTCAGTATTAGGAAACAAATATGTATTTCAGGTGGATTAATATTTCTGAGAACATTCTTATGAAAAGTTGAATATAAATCCACATTCATGAACATCAATGAATTTAGGGAGTATATAATAAGACACATACATTTCATATTTTGAAAAATCTGGAGAGTTTATATATATATATATATGCACACACACACACACACACACACACACACGTATACATTAAAAAGTAGCAATATATATGCCAATCGAAATACATCATGAATTATATATCATCCACAAATCCAAAAATCTTCATTTTTCTGAGCATCGATTTATGTATAATGTTGTTCAACTAGGGAGCTCACCCATAGTTTGAATTGTAAGTTCCAACAGCATTTAGGAGGAGTGATCCCTTCTCACAATTTGTATTTGCAAAGTCAGCAACCTCACAAGTATGTACATGTGATACCAGGTAGGATTCTATATGTGAATATAAAAATGCATGTGCTGAATAGGGTACAGAGAAATGGAGACAGGAATTCTCATATTTGTTAACTTTAGAAACACATGGAGAAGGGAGGGGCAGAGCCGCCAACCGCTCCTGTAAGGTAGGCGGACCTGCGAGCCACCCGTAGAACAGGCCTAGCGGCCCGCCATCGTGAAAGACACATCACCCTGGTTGGGGGTTGGGCAGAGCCACTGCACGCGTGCAAGGAACGCGGACATGCGACCCACAGGCAGAACAGGCCCAGACACCCGCGGAGGGGCAGAGACACCCCTTGTGACTTCAAGATAGGTGAACCTGCGACCCACCAGCTGAAGCGGCCCAGCTGCCTTCAGAGGGGCAGAGCCGGCCCCCGCGCCTGCGAAGTAGGTGGACCTGCGAACACCGACAGACCAGGTGCTAGGCCCCGCCAGGGTGCTAGACACATAACCAGGTTTGGGGAGGGGCCGAGCCGCTGCCTGTGCCTGCAAAGCAGGTAGACCTCTCACCCAGAGGCAGAACAGACCCAGCGACCTACCAGCGTGGTAGACACATCGCCCCGGTTTGGGGGGGGGCAGAGATGCCACTCACGCCTGCAATGTAGACAGCCCTGCAACCCACAGACAGAAGAGGCCCAGCGAAGCGCGGAGGGGCAGAGCCGACGCCTGTGCCTGCAAGGTAGCTGGACCTGTTACCCACTGGCTGAACAGGACCAGCACCCGCAGAGGGGTAGATCAACTGCCCGCTCCTGCAAGGTAGGCGGACCAGCTACCAAGAGGCAGAACAGGCCCAGCAGCGTGCTGGTGTGGTAGGCACATTGCCCCAATTTTAGGAGGGGCAGAGCCGCTGCTTACGCCTGTAAGGGAGACTTTTCAAGAATACAATAGCAATATAAACATTTAGGGGTAAAATTCAATAACACAAAAGTTTCACCAAGCCGAAAAAAACGTGAACAGTAGGGAAAGACAAGGAAAGAAAGGACCACAAGCAACGCAGGTCAACTCAACATTAGAAGAGGTAATATCTGCAGCATATGGAATGTCAGATAAAGAATCAGGATATACTTGCTTCAGATGATCTGAAGTCTCCAGGGAGACATTAGACAGCAAAATCAGACAATGAAAGATCACTTTGACAATGAATTACAAAAACAAATCCAAGAAGCAAAAGATCAACTATACAGGGAGATAGAGGTTATAAAAAACACACAAACAGAAATCATAGAAATGCAGGAAGCAATAAACCAACTTAAAAACTCAATTGAGAATACTACCAGCAGAATAGATCACTTAGAACAATGAAGACAAAGTATTTCAACTTGAAAAGAACATAGAAAGCTCAGCAAGACTGTTAAGAAACCATGAGCAGAACATCCAAGAAATATGGGATAACATGAAGAGACCAAACTAAAGAGTAATTGGGATACAGGAAGGTATACAGGTCCAAACCACAGGATTGAGCAATCTATTCAATGAAATAATATGAGAAAACTTTCCAGACATGAAGAATGAGACAGAATCCCAAATCCTAGAAGCCTACAGGACGCCAAATGTGCAAAATCATAAGAGATAAACACCGAGACATATTATAATGAAGATGCCAAACATACAGAATAAAGAGAGAATTTTAAAAGCTACAAGAGAAAGGAAGCAGATTACATTTAGGGGTAAACCAATCAGGATAACAGCTGATCTTTCAACACAGACTCTGAAAGCTAGAAGATCCTGGAATAACATTTTTCAATCACTGAAAGAAATTGGGTTCCAACCAAGAATTGTGTATCCAGCGATTTTAAGCTTCAGGATGGAAGATGAAATTAAAACCTTCCATGATAAACAAAAGTTAAAAGAATTTGCAGCTAGAAAACCATCTCCTCAAAAGATCCTTGGCAAAACATTATAGGAAGACGAAATGGAAAATAACAATAAAAACCAACAGTGGGAGGTAGTACAGTAAAGGGGCGAAAAATAATCAAAGAGAAAAACAAACCATGTTTAGTAACATAAATAAACAAATATGGCTGGAAGAACAACCCATATTTCAAAAATAACCCTAAATGTTAATGCCTTAAACTCACCAATTAAGAGACACAGGCTAGTAGAATGGATCACGAAAGAAGACCCAAAAATTTTCTGCCTACAGGAGACACATTTGATAGGAAAAGACATATATAGACTAAAGGTGAAAGGTTGGGAGAAATCATATCACTCATATTGACTTCGGAAACAAGCAGAAGTGTCCATACTCATATCAAATAAAATAGATTTCAAGACAAAGTTAATCAAAAGGGATAAAGAGGGACACTACATATTGCTCAAGGGAACCATACACCAACAAGACATAACAATCATAAATATATGTGCCCCAAACAATGGTTCAGCTATGTTAATCAAACAAACTCTTCTCAAGTTCAAGAGTCTGGTAGACCACCATACAATAATCATGGGAGATTTCAACACACCTCTCTCACTACTGGACAGATATTCCAAACAAAAGTTGAATTAGGAAACTATAGAACTCAATAACACAAATAATAACCTAGACTTAATTAACATATATAGAATATACCACCCAACATCAAGCAGTTACACTGTTTTCTCAGCAGCACATGGATACCTCTCAAAAATAGATCATATATTATGTCACAGAACAACTCTTAGACAATATAAAGGAGTATAGATAATACCAGGCATCTTATCTGATCGTAATGGAATGAAACTGAAAATCAACAATAAAAGAAGGAAGGAAAATTCATGCATCACTTGGAGAATGAACAATACGTACTGAATGATCAATGGGTTATTGAAGACATCAAGGAGAAAAATAAAAAAAAATTCTTAGACATAAATGAAAAAGACAGACAGAACATATCAGAATCTATGGGACACATTGAAAGCAGTTCTAAGTGGAAAATTCATTGCTTGGAGTTCTTTCCTTAAAAAAAGAAAAAAAAAACAACAACAAATAAATGATCTCATAGTTCATTTCAAAATCCTAGAAAAAGAAGAGCAAAACAACAGAAAAAGAAGTAGAAGGCAAGAAATAATTAAAATCAGAGCTGAAATTAATGAAATCGAAACAAAAGAAACAATTGAAAAAATTGAAAATTCTAAAAGTTGAAAAATTAATAAAATCGACAGACTCTTAGCCATGTTAATGAAGAGAAGAAGAGAGGGAACTCAAATTACTATCATAAGGGATGAAAAAGGCAATATCACAACAGACACTTCTGAAATACAGAAGATAATCAGAAATTATATTAGAAGATAGTGAAGGCATCAATAAATTTCTTAAGTCATATGATCTGCCCAGATTGAGTCAGGAGGATATAGACAACCTAAGCAGACCAATATCAATTGAGAAAATAGAAGAAACCATCCAAAGACTACCAACTAAGAAAAGCCCAGGACCGAATGGGTATAGAGCAGAGGAGGCCAATATCACCCTGATTCCTAAACCAGACAAAGACCCTTCAAAGAAACAAATATACAGACCAATCTCTCTAATGAACCTAGATGCAAAAATCCTCAATAAAATTCTGGCGAATCAGATACAAAAACATATTTAAAAAATTGTGCAACATGATCAAGTAGGATTCATTCCTGGGATACAAGGCTGGTTCAATATACGGAAATCAATAAATGGTATTCACCACATCAATAGACTTAAAAATAAGAACCATATGATCGCCCCAATAGATGCAGAAAAAGCATTCAATAAAGTACAGCATCCCTTTATGTTTAAAACTCTAGAAAAACTGGGATAACAGGAACATACCTCAATATTGTAAAAGCAATCTATGCTAAGCCTCAGGCTAGTATCATTCTGAATTGAGAAAAAATTGAAGGCATTCCCTCTAAAATCTGGAACAAGACAGGGATGCCCTCTCCCACGATTTCTGTTCAACATAGTTCTCGAACACTGGCCAGAGCAATTAGACAAATGAAAGAAATTAAAGGCATAAAAATAGGAAAAGAAGAACTTAAATTATCACTATTTGCAGATGACATGATTCTATACCTAGTAGACCCAAAAGGGTCTACAAGAAACTATTAGAGATAATAAATGAATTCAGCAAAGTGGCATGATATAAAATCAACAATCATAAATCAAAAGCATTCCTGAATATCAGCAACAAATCCTCTGAAACGGAAATGAGGACAACCACTCCATTGAGAGTATCCTCAAAAAAAAATAAAATAAAATATTTGGTTATCAACGTAACAAAAGATGTGAAAGACTTACACAATGAAAACTACAGAACCCTAAAGAGAGAAATAGAAGAAGATCTTACAAGATGGAAAAATATACCCTGTTCATGGATAGGCAGAATTAACATCATCAAAATGGCGATATTACCAAAAGTTCTCTATAGGTTTAATGCAATGCCAATCAAAATCCCAACGGCATTTCCTGTAGAAATAGATAAAACAATTATGAAATTCATATGGAATAATACAAGACCCAGTATAGCAAAGACAACTCTAAGCAGGAAGTGTGAATCAGGCGGTATAGCGATACATGTCCTCAAACTATACTACGGAGCAATAGTAACAAAAAGAGCATGGTACTGGTACCAAAACTGGCGGGTGGACCAATGGTACAGAATAGAGGACACAGAAATCAATCCACAAAATTACAGCAATCTTATATTTGATAAAGGAGCTAAAAGCATAAACTGAAGGAAGGATAGCATCTTCAACAAATGGTGCTGGAAAAACTGGAATTACATATGTAAGAAAATGAAACTGAATCCCTTTCTCTCGCCATGCACAAAAGTTAACTCAAAATGGATCAAGGAGCTTGATATCAAATCAGCGACACGGCATCTGATAGAAGAAAACTTTGGCTATGATCTACATACTGTGGGGTCGGGCTCCAAATTCCTCAATAGGACACCCATAGCATAAGAGTTAATAATTAGAATCTACAAACAGGACTTACTCAAACTAAATAGATTTTTCTCAGAAAAAGAAACAATAAGAGAGGTAAAAAAGGAGCCTACATCCTGGGAACAAATCTTTACTCCTCACACTTCAGATAGAGCCCTAATATCCAGAGTTATACAAAGAACTCAAAAAATTAAACAATAAGCAAATGAATTACCCAATCAACAAATGGGCCAAGGACCTGAACAGACACTTCTCAGAGGAGGACATACAATCAATCAATAAGTACATCAAAAAATTCTCACCATCTCGAGCATTCAGAGAAATGCTAAACTAACCCACCCTAAGATACCATCTCACTGCAGTAAGCTTGGCAGCCATTATGAAGTCAAACGACAACAAGTGCTGGCGAGGATGTGGGAAAAAGGGTACACCTGTACATTGCTGGTGGGACTGCAAATTGGTGCAGCAAATTTGGAAAGCAGTATGGAGATTTCTTGGAAACTTGGGAATGGAACCGCCATTTGACCCAGCAATTCCCCTTCTCGGTCTAATCCCTATAGACCCAAAAAGTGCATGCTACAGGGACACTGATAAATCTATGTTCATAGCAGCACAATTCACAATAGGAAGACTGTGGAACCAACCTAGATGCCCTTCAATAGATGAATGGATTAAAAAAAATGTGGCATTTATACACAATGGAGTATTACTCTGCATTAAAAAATGACAAAATCATAAAATTTGCAGAGAAATCGATGGCATTAGAACGTATTATGCTACGTGAAGATAGCCAATCACTAAAAAACAAATGCCAAATGTTTTCTTTGATATAAAGAGAGTAACTAAGAACAGAGTTGGGAGGAAGAGCATGAGAAGATGATTAATATTAAACAGGGATGAGAGGTGGGAGGGAAAAGGAAAGAGAAGGAAAATTACATAGAAATGGAAGGAAACCCTCATGGTTATACAAAATTAAATACAAGATGAAGTGAGGTGAAAGGGGACAAAAACAAGTGGAAGAAATGAATTACAATAGATGGGGTAGAGAGAGAGGATTGGAGGGGAGGGGATGGGAGATAGTAGAGGACAGGAAAGGCAGCAGAATACAACAGACACTAGTATAGCAATATGTAAAATAGTGGATGTGTAACTGATGAGATACTGCAATCTGTATACGAAGAAAAATGGAAGTTCATAACCTACTTGAATCAAAGTGTGAAATATGACATGTCAAGAACTATGTAATGTTTTGTAGAACCAACAATAAATATTAAAGGAAAAAAAACACATGGAGAACTATTTCAATGAAAAATTGACTAGGTTTATAACACCTACACTTTATCATGCAAAAGGCAAGTCCAACTATACACCATGCCTCTTCAGAAGTGCTTGTATTTCTATTCTGTTTGGGTTATTTTTCTTCATCATATTAGGATTAGTAGTCAGAGTTTGGTAGGGTATGCGTTAGTGTCAGGGATTCAGTCTTTGGAATGGAAAATTGGAAAATGAATCCAATGTGTATGCAAATATGTGCTACACAAAAATCTTCCCACTCTCATCCAGAACAATGCCTTGACATTACCTTCACGCCAAATAAGAAACAATTAGAGGAGAAGAATTAGAAAATCTGTAAATACATATCTGGAATGGAAAATATTCAGGAGTTCACAAACTTGGAGGTGGTAGAGGAGTATCCCAAAGTAAGGGACAGGGTAAACACTCCACAAACATGGAGGTCTGCTGGCCTAAAGACTTCTAGAGAAACTGCCTCTGAGGATGGGCACTTGAAATATATGTTGTCAGTAGCTTTAGCTTCCTTTGTAGTGAGATCATCAAAGCTGGGTCTGCATCTATGTGACCTGGAGGACATTCTTTCTTGCTTTCCAATACACATGAGGCAGCAGTGCTGAATTCTCTCTTCGTATGTAAACTGTGGCCACTGGGGTCTAAGTGTCTCCCTGTGTGGACTGTGAAGCCTTTTGTTCATCCTCCATTTTCGTAGAGTTTCCTGCTGCAGCACTGAGAGTTTGGTATTTGCCTCACAAAATACAAGGAGTTCAACTGGAACACAGTCCTGGAGGGAGTTCTGTCATTTGTGGTTTTTCAGGGTCTACAAGAGAATGCACCAACCAGGCTTCATTCCCACATAACTTGCCCCCTTCTCCATAGCAACCTGATTCTGCACATTGCCCTGAAAACTATCCATTTAACAAGACACCTTTACATATAAGTGTCTGGTCACTGCACCGTGTCAGTGACAAACCATTTGGAATTCAATGGCAAAACCACATGGCGCAACCACAGAAGATTTATCACACACCTGCACACCACAGCTCAGGGCTCACTACTCAGGAGGGTCCAACTTAATGGCATCTCTGTTCTACACCATTTTCATAAATCCCAGTCAATCAAGGCACTGTCTGGTACACTCATGATCAGCAAGAGGTGCTGACAATTTAAGCCACAGCCTCACACAGGGCCCAGAGTCTGATTCAGACATAACCATTTCCAAAACAATTCATCAAAGAGGCACAGGTGATGCCCATTCATTTCCATTTGAAAATTGTTTTCTTCTGGCTTTATAAAGGGGTGGCCTGAGGCAAAGAGGTTCCTGACATTCAGGGCAACAGAACAATAGTTAAGCAAAAGGCCCTAAGCCAGGTTTCACCATAGAGACTTTCCTGGTCACACCAATATCTGAGTTTTCCGGTGTGCTCGCCATTCCTTTCAGCTAACTAGTACATGGCCATGTCACAGAGCTTGGAGGTGGTACATATCTTGGACAAAAAACCATGAGCCTTTCTGGAGAGTTGCCAGAATTCAGGAAGAATTCAAGAACTTAGGATGATACTAGGTGTTGCCCATGGATAAGTCAAGCCTCAGTCCATTCATTTATTGGGCAGGATGAATGCTGTGAAGCTTTCTACTAGACAGGACACACCCAGTGAGCCATTTTCTTTTCTAATATCTACAACTAAGGACACAGTGGGATACACAGACATAGAAACAGTCTCCTTGTCAGATGACTTACTAGAAACAGTCCACTCCAAACCAAACAAACCTCCTTTTTTACCTATTCTCAGAATATGAGACAAATCCACAAACTGACATCCACACACACAAAGTCACCTCCTTCCCCAAGTATGTCTGTGACTATCCGGAGTGTCCTCTGACGAGTAGGCCATAGAATGTTCCCCAGAAATGGCCGGTCCTGTCTCAGATCTGGTCTCCTTGGCCAATTCTGTGAAGTTTTCAGGAGGCAGTGGTGAGCCATTTCCTGCCCTCTCAGGAAAGGACCCTCTTCAAAGCTTTCTTGGCATTTGGCCACCCTCACATCAGTAGGTACCAAGAAAGACTGACTCTTTACTTGGTAAATCCAAACAAGTGAGCCCACTTGGACTGGGACTGGTACTGGCTCTTGGTGCCTGGCTTCCTGGATCACAAAATTCAGAGAGTTCCATCATGAAAAAAGTGAGGTGAGGTCACTTTCTTCAGAAAATGAATGAGGCCACTGTCTTGGCCACCACTTTGTCCTAACAGTTGCTTCCTAGTGTCTCAGGAAAAGGAGGCTGCCTCTATTTCCTGTGACACTTTCACAAGTTAGAATGGTATAGAAACATAGGCACCTGGGAACAGCTCTCCACACATGCCTGGTTTCATACATCTTCCCTACATTAAGAAGAGATAGGATGATTCAGACACATCCTTTCATCCTGATCGGGTTGTTTGCAAAGGAAGATGACTTTTGCTGTCTCAGGTCCTTCATAGCTGCCTACGTCTTCTCCAGGGATCATTTCTGCATGGATTTTGAGGTACTCAGCAGGTGGAAGATCTCCTAACTTCCTGTATTGTAATACTAACTTTGTCCCTGCTCTTCTGTAAAGTGAGATTGAGTGAACAATCTCAGTTTACAGAATGGTTAGGGTTAATAGCATGTTCGATTTGGGTTATGAATCATTTTGCTGGATGAATAATGATATTGGGAACCTGTGATATTTACAAGAACATGGAGGTGAAATATAAGTATGAAAACAGAAATCTAGGTGATATTTGAAGCCCAGAAGGACTTTGGGCCCTTGATTGGGATACTTAGCTTAAATTATGTTCTGTGTGACCTTTGCATTTTGTGTCCAGAATATTAGTGTGATAATATGTATATGTAGCTAAGGTGACATGAGTATTTCTTTCACCATTTCTGTGAGCAATATTTTGAAAACTTATAAATTAGTACTGGGGATACTATTAGGTTTACCCTGTTTTGATGAATATAGAGATGATGCATTAATAGACCATACTGTGAATAAATTATATAACTGGTTCCATATTTAAATAATGGATTGTATTGATATCTGAAAATATATAGAAAATCTTATATTGATATACATACATTCATTCCAACCAGTTATATATCTAATTGTAATGTTAGGGTTATCATTTATCATGAATAGTGTGTGAGTTTTGCCTCAAAAATGATTATGGAATCGAAAATAATATGTTTAGAAAGAAGTCTAGTAAAAAGACCAGTCAAGAAACATGGAGGAACATATGTCTTCCGAAGGAGGAAGTGATTGAAAGTGAACCAAATGTTTATAAATTTGTGAACTTGTGAATGAAAGGAAATATCTTATGATGTCCATGAACTGAAGAAATAATAACGTACCAGGTTTGAATAAAAATGAACTTTAACAAACACAATAGAGACATTAGGAATTCTGGCAAAGTATAGTTCGCAGTGAAAGGTTAATAAAATAAGTACTTGTCACTTAATGTTTTTCTGTATGCTTAACAAAACACTTTTGAAATATTGAGAACTGTTTGCTAATCTTATTCCCAGAATGTGCTGTCCCCAATTGCCAAACTGCAGAATGTACTCCCTCAACCGGTTGCACGCAAACCGCTCACTCGCCCGGACCCATCAATAAACTTACCCCCCTGCCCTGTCAAGGGAAATATATAAGCTCTGCTTAAGCTGTTCTCTGGGCTCTCTGCTCTATTCAAGTTTGCTCTGAGCCCCAGCATGCTGGACCCCCAATAAACCCTTTGCTTTTGCATGAGACAGTCTCTTGGTGGTCTCTTCCCCCGATTGTCACCGGACCTTTACATATGGAGGTTCCACTGAGATCCGGCAGCGGTGGACAAGAGACCCCAACAAACTCCTCTCAGGGTAAGTAAGGTGCCTCTTTCTGGTCAGGTTTCAGGTCAGGGCTTGGCAAAATGGATGTCAATGAAGAGCGTGAGCTCTCTCCAACGATGGCTGACAGTCATGTCACAGAGCCACAGGCCAAGTCCCTGGGTGACGTCATAGAGGACTCAGAAAATTGAGGAAAAATAGTCTCCATGACTCAGTGATATTTTGTTTCAGATTCGTTATTGCCAACCGATCGGGTTCTGCCAACTACTATGTCCTGGTCTCAGTGTTGGACTTCCATATCCTGTCTTTATTGTCTTGTCTTGTCTTTATTGTCTTGTCTTGTCTTGTCGGCTGGCCGGTCCAATAATAATCCTCATATTATTGCTAACTATTAAACCCTGCTTGCTCAACCATGTAATTTATTTTCTCCAAGCTCAAATTGGACAAGTTAAACTAATGGTAATACCCCACTAGCAGACATAGAATGTGACACCCCCCAATGATCATTTTTATGATTAAAAGTAGCCAGAAAAAGAAGTGTCGAATGAAAGGTTAATAAAATATGTAGTTGTCACTTCCTGTTTTTCTGTACGCTTAACAAAACACTGTTGAAATCTTGAGAAATGTTTGCCAATCTTGTTCCCAGAATGTGCTGTCCCCAACTGTCAAACTGCAGAATGTACTCCTTCACCAGGTTGCATGCAAATTGACCACTCGCCCTGACACATCAATAAACTTCCCTCCCTGCACTCGCAAGGGAAAGTATTTAACCTCTGCTTAAGCTGTTCTCAGGGCTCTCTACTCTTTTCAAGTGAACTCTGAGCCCCAGCATGCTGGACCCCCAATAAACCCTTTGCTGTTACATGAGATAGATTCTTGGTGGTCTCCTCTTCCGACACTCGACCGACCTTTACTTGGATGATTGAATGTAGAAGAGAACATCCAGTCAAAAAGGGATAGTCAGTAGGATTAGGAATATAGTCCGTAGGTTTAGGAAGAAGAGTGAGTATAGGATTTGGACCAAAAGTTCTTTAGTAATAGGGTTTCGGTTAGAGAATGAATGTAAATGTCAGCACATGTGAAGAATGAGTCACAATGATGAACTGGGGAAAATATGTAGGAAAGCAGATATCAATAGAGACATTAGGAAATCAGGCAAAGTATAAAGTGAGTGATAGGATTAGACATTATCAACAGGGTTGAGTTTCAATATATAATCTTAGGAAGAAACAAATATGTAGTCACCAATAGGATTGACATTTGAGAGTATTAGGCAACCTGGACATGAATGTTTTTAATAATACAGGTTCACTTTCTATTTAGCCTTTGGTACAATCATAAGGGTGACTTTTGCATTTTGTGTTCCGAATATTACTGTGATAAAATGTATATGTAGATCAGGTGACATGAGTATTTCTTCCACAATTTCTGGGAGCAATATTTTGAAGACGTATAAATTGAGCACTCTAGGATATGCCAACAAACAATTCTTACACAAACTTTTACCAATGTGGTTCCAAAGGTAGAGGCGCATACGCAAGGAATGCAAAGTGAACTAATTCTAACCAAAAAAAAAAAATTGATACTTTATCTTCCACTTCTTGTGCCACTCCTGTTTCAAATTACTTAGTCTTGACTGCATGTCTCCTGCAGAAATAATCAAAATCTCTGGAATACGTCTTTTGTTTGTTTTGCTTTTGTGGTGCTGCAGATAGAACCCAGGGCCTCCACATGCTTCGGAAAGCACTTGACTGCTAAACTACATCCATGCTCCCCACCCCCACTACTTTTTTGTTGTTTTGAGAAAGGGTCTTAGTAGCTGGGATTTCAGGCATGCACTATTGCACCAGACTCCTGAATATATCTTGCCACTACATTTAGATGCAGAATTGGCTCAACAATAAGAAATTAAGTGGGTGTGAATAAAATAGTAATAGTGAAGAACCACTAAGAATACAGAGAAAGCACACTAAACAATACCTTTTGTTCAAATGCAATCTCTTTTAAAAGATTTTTTAAATGGATGACAATAAACTTCTGAAAAACAGACACAAATATCTTTCCTATCCTTTGCCTGAATTTCAATACTTTAAATTTTATTTTAATTACAGCTTTACTGAGATACAAATTTATATACCATGCAATCTATTGTATCACATGTGTATCTATTTTATATCCAGTATGGTTATTTCAATAAAATGACACACTAACTTTTCTGAATGAGTAGAATTACTAGTTACTACTAGGGTTCAATTCCTAGCTTTGCAAAAGCAAACAAACAAACAAACAAAGTTGGCTAACGGATCATATATTCTAATATTCCTAGCATTTTTTCAGTACAAAAAACCCACATTATCCCACAAAGGGATATGAAATAGAATTATATTTTTTCATCTGGGTATGCTAAAGACAAGTCTATTTAGAAAATCCTGTTGTTTCAAATGTTGTTGAAAATAATATAAAAATACTTTAAGAAAGAATGCAAAATAAAAAAAAAATAAATTAGTATTGGGGGTACAAAGAGGTGTACCCTGTGTCTATGAATATAGAAGTAATTCATGAATTGACAATACTGTGAATAAATAATATAACTGATTCCACTTCAAATAATGGATTGCTAGAATTGATATCTGAAAATATATAAGAAATCTTATATTGATATAGAATCATTCATTCCAATGAGTTATACATCTAATGGTAATATTAGGGTTATATTCTATCATGAAAGGTGTGTGAGATCTGCTTCAAAAGTGAGAATGGAAAAGGAAAATAATGTGTTTGGAAAGAAGTCTCATGAAAAGACCAGTCAAGAAACATAGAGGAATGCATGTGTTCTGAAGTAGAAAGTGATTGAAAGTGACACAAATGCAAATAATTTTGCTAACTTGTGGATGAAATACATATCCTATGATGTGAATAAACTGAAGAAATAGTAAAGTACCAGTGTTGAATAAAAATGAACGTCAAAATGTACATCATGTCCCATAGTAATCTACTTGGATTGATGTTAAACTGGGTCAGTTACTGTAGAAATATTAGGATTTGTATGCACCATTCACTGATGTTACTTGTCAGTACTAGAAAACAAATATGTATTTCAGGTGGATGAATAATTCTGAGAATAATCTTGTGAAAAGTTTATTATAAATCCACATACATGAATATGAATGAATTTAGGGTGTGTAAAAGAAGACAGAAGTATTTCATATTTTTAAAAATTTGGAGAGTATATATATATATATATATATATATATATATATACACACACACACACAAACAAACACATATACACACAGAGACATTGAAATGTAGCAATATATATGCCAATTGAAATTGATGTAGAAATACATATCGTCCAAAGATCCAAAAATATTTAATTTACTGAACATGGATTTGTGTATAATGTTGTTCAACTAGGAAGCTCCCCCTTAGGTTAAATTTTCAGTTCCAACAGCGTTTAGGAGGAGTGATCTCTTCTCATAATTTGTATCTGCCAAGTCAGCCACCTCACAAGAATGTACATTTGATACCAGGTAGGATTCTATATGTGCATATAAAAATGCATGTGCTGAATAGGCTACAGACAAACGGAGACAGGAATTCAAATACTTGTTAAATTTAAAAACACATGGACAACTATGTCAACAAAATATTGATTAGATTTATAACTCCTACACTATATAATGCAAAAGGCAAGTTCAACTATACACCATGCCTCCTCTGAACTTCTTGGATTTCTATTCTGTTTGGGTTATTGTTCTCCATCATATTAGGATTAGTAGTCAGATTCTAGTAGGTTATGGGTTAGTGTCAGGAATTCAGTATTTCGAATGGAAAATTGGAAAATGAATCCAATGTGTATGCAAATATGTGCTACAAAAAAATCTTCCAACTCTCATCCACAACAATGCCTTGAAATTACCTTCACCCCAAATAAGACACAATTAGAAGAGAAGAGGTAGAAAATCTGTGAATATATATCTGTAGTGGAATATGCTCAAAAGTTCACAATTTTGGAGGTTGTAGAGCAGTTTCCAAAAGTAAGGGACAGGGTAAACACTCCACAAACATGGAGCTCTGTTGGCCAAAAGATTTCTTGAGAAACTGCCTCTGAGGGTGGGCACTTGAAATATATGTGTTTGTCAGAAGCTTTAGCTTCCTTTCTAGTGAGACCATCAAAGCTGGGTCTGTATCTATGTGACATGAAGATCTTGGTTTCTTATTTTCCAATGATCCTGAGGCAGCAGTGCTGATTTCTCTCTTTGTATGTAAACTGTGGCCACTGGGGGCTAAGTGTCACCCCATGTGGACTCTGAAGCCATTTGTTCATCCTCCAACTTTTGTGGTGTTTCTTGCTGCTGAACTGGGACATTGGTATTTGCTTCACGAAATACAATGAGTTCAACTGGAACACAGTGCTGGAGGAAGTTCTGTCACGTGTTGTGGGTCATGTTCTGCAGGAGAATGTACCAACCAGGCTTCAATACCAGATAGCTTGTCCCCTTAACCTCAGCAACCTGATTCTTAACATTACCCTGAAACCTCTCCATATACAAGATGCCTTTACATAGAAGGGTCTGCTGGCTGCACCATGTCAGTCACAAGCCATTTGGAAGTCAATAGCAGATCCACATGGTCCCACCACAGATATTTTATCACACACTACTGCTCTAGGTCCACTACTCAGCAGGCTCCAACTTATTGGCATTGCTGTTCTAGATAATTTTTATGAAACTCAGTCAATAAAGGCCCTGGCTAGTATACTCATGATCAGCAACAGACCATTTAAGAGTTCTCCAGTGCCACCTGTTAATGGCCTCCACAGGGCTTTGAAGAACTCATTTGACCCAAAGAATGCCTAATCTCACTTGATGGAGGTCAGGAACCTTACAGAGGAAGGCAAGAGACTTCATCCACAATTACTGATCTTTTTGCCATTTTGGTTTTGAATGCACACATGGGATCTTTCTTTAGATCCATCAGGTGCTGAGAATCTAAGCTATAGCCTCACATAGGACCAAGAGGCTGATTCAGACGCATCCCTTTCCAAAGCAATTAAGCACAGAGCCACAGTTGATGTCCATTTATTTCCATTTGAAAGCTGTTTTCTTCAGGATTCACAAAGGGATGGCCTGAGGCAAAGACTTTCCTGACATTCAGGGCAACAGAACAATAGCAAAAGGCCCAAAGCAGGGTTCATCCACTGAGACTTTCCTGGACACACTGATATTAGAGTTTTCTGAGATTCGCCATTCCCTTCATCTATCTTGTACATGGCCATGTCACTCAGATTGGAGGTGGTACATATCTTGGACACAAAACAATGAGCCTATTCTTGAGAGTGACCAGAATTGAGGAAGAAATCAGGAACTTAGGAAGATTGCAGGTGTTGCCCATCCATAAGGCAAGGGGCAGTCCACTCCTAAATTGGGCAGGATGAATGCTGGGAAGATTTCTACTAGACAGGACACATTGATGCATTCTTTTTTCTAAGGTCTACAACCACGAACACAGTGGGTTACAAAGACATGCAAAAAATCGCCTTGTCAAACGACTTAATAGAAGCAGTCCACTCCAAACCAAACAAACCGCCTTTCCTACCTGTTCTCATAAGAAGAGACTAAACCACAAAATCACACACACACGCGCAAACGCACCTCCTTCATTCAAGTAGGTCTGTGACTATCTGGAGTGTCCTCTGACTGGTGGGCCATACTATGTTCCCCCAAAAGGCCTGTCCTGTCTCAGATCTGGTCGCGGTGAACCACTACCTGCTTTCTCAGGAAAGGCCCCTCTTCAGAGCTCTCCTGGCATTTGAAATCCTCATATCAGTAGGTACCAAGGAATACTTAGTCTATCCTTGGTTTTTCCAAACAATGGAGCCCACTGGCACTGGAACTGTGACAAGGTCTTGGTATTCTCTGCCTTCCTGGAGCCCAAGGTCAGGGAGTTTCTTCACCAAGGAAGTGAGGTAGGTCGCTTCATTCAGGAACTGAGTGACTTTACTGCCTTTGCAACCACTTTGTCCTAACAGGTGATTGCAAGGTTCCCATGAGGTGGAGGCTGCCCCTACTTCCCGAGACAGTTTCAACAGTTAGAATGGTATATCAACCATAGGAATCCGGGAACAGCTCTCCACACAGGCCTGGTTTGGTCCCTCTTCTCTACATTAAGAAAAGAGAGGCTGATTCAGACACAATGCTTCATCCTGAGTACGTTGTTTGCCATGGAAGATGACTTTTGCTCTCTCAGGTCCTTCATAGCTGCCTATGTCTTCTCCAGGGATCGTTTCTGCTTAAAACTTTGAGGATCTCAGCATCTGGAAGATCCCCTACATTCCTGTATTGTAAGACCAACTCTGTCGCTGCTCTTCTGTAAAGTTAGATTGAGGGAACAGTGTTTGGTTAGGCTTAATAACAGGTTCGATTTGGATTAAGAATCATTCTGAGCGATGAATAATGGTATTGGGAATGTGCGATATTTACAAGAATATTTAGGTGAAATATAAGTATGAAAACAGAAATCTAGGTAAAATTTGAAGCCCAGAAGGGCATTGGGCCTTTAATTGGGATACTTAGCTTTGACTTACGTTCTGCACAGATGTCTTAAATAAATCCATATACAATGTCATAGGACCTTGTACCTTGGATGATTGAATGTCACGAGAATATCCAGTCAAAAAGCTATAGTCGGTAGGATTAGGAAAAGTGTCGGTAGGTTTAGAAAGAATAGTGATTATAGGTTTTGGAGGAAATGTTTTTAGCAATTGGGTTTCGGTTAGAAAGTGAATTTAAATGTCAGCACATGTGAAGAGTCAGTCAAAATGATAAACTGGGAAAATATTTAGGAAAGCAGAAATCAATAGAGACATTAGGATATCAGGCAAAGTATAAAGTGAGTGATAGGATTACACATTTTCAACAGGCTTGAGGTTGAATATATAATCTTAGGAGGAAACAAATATATAGTCACCAATAGGATTGACATTTGAGAGCGGTAGCAACCTGGACAGGAATATTTTTAGTAATCCATCCTCACTTTTCATTTAGGTTTTGGTACAATCATAACTGTGACCTTTGCATTTTGTTTCCAGAATATTACTGTGATAACATGTACATGTAGATCAGGTGACATGAGTATTTCTTCCACCATTTCTGGGAGCAATATTGTGAAGACGTATAAGTTAGTACTGGGCGTACAAATAGGTGTACCCTGTGTCTATGAATATAGAGATAATGCATGAATAGACCATACTGTGAATAAATAGTATTACTGGTTCCAACTTTGAATAATGGATTGAATTGATAAATGAAAACATAGAGGAAATCTTATATTGATATATATACATTCATTAAAACCAAATATACATCTAATGGTAATATTAGGGTTATGGTTCATCATGAAGAGTGTGTGAGTTTTGCTTCAAAAATGATTAAGGAAATCGAAAAAGAAACCTCATGAAAAGATCAGTCAAGAAATATGGAGTTATACATGTGTTCTGAAGCAGGAAGTGATTGAAAATGAAACAAATGCCTATTAATTTTCGAATTTCTAGATGAAATATATATTTTATGATGTGCATAAACGGAAGAAATTGCAATGTACCAGTGTTGAATAAAAATGAATTTCAAAATACACATCATGTCCCATAGAAATCTATTTGCATTGATGTTAAACTGGGTAAGTTACTGCAGAAATACAAGGATTTGTATGCACCATTCACTGAAGATAGTTCTCAGTATGAGGAAACAAATATGTTTTTCAGGTGTGTGAATATTCCTGGGAATAATCTAGTGAAAAGTTGATTAAAAATCCACATACATGAATATGAATTATTTTAGGGAGTGTATAATAAGACACATATTTCATATTTTGAAAAATCTGGAGAGTATGTATACACACACACACACACAAACAGACTTTAAAAAGTAGGAATATATATGCCAATTGAAATTCACCATGAAATATATATCATCCACAGATCAGAAATATTTATTTTACTGAACATGGGTTTTTGTGTAAAGTTGTTCAACCAGGAAGCTCACCCATTGGTTGAATTTTCAGTTCCAGCATCATTTAGGAAGAGTGAACTATTCTAACAATTTGTATCTGCCAAGTGAGCCATCTCACAAGAATGTACGTGTGATTCCAGGTAGGATTCTATATGTGCATATAAAATTACATGTGCTGAATAGGCTGCAGAGAAAGGGAGTCAGGTATTCACATATTTGTTAACTTTAGAAATACATGGAGAAATATTTCAACAGAAAATTGACTAGATTTATAACTCCTACCCTATATAATGCAAAAGGCAAGTCCCACTATACAACATGCATCCTCTGAACTGCTTATATTTCTATTCTGTTTGGGTTTTTATTCTCCATCATATTAGGATTAGTAGTCAGAGTCTAGTAATGTAGTGGTTAGTGTCATGGATTCAGTATTTCTAATGGAAATTTGGAAAATGAATCCAATGTGTATGTAAATATATGCTACACAAAAATCTTCCCACTCTCATCCAGAAAAATGCCTTGACATTACCTTCGCACCAAGAAAGACACAATTAGAGGAGAAGAATTAGAAAATGTGTGAATACATATATTCAATAAAAAATCCTCAGAAATTCACAACCTTGGAGGTGGTAGAGGAGTTTCCAAAAGTAAGGGACAGGATAAACACTCCACAAACATGGAGCTCTGCTGGCCTAAAGACTTCTTGAGAAATGCCTCTGAGTTTGGGCACTTGAAATATATGTTGTTTTCAGGAGCTTTAGCTTCTTTCTAGTGAGACCATCAAAGCTGGGTCTGCATCTATGTGACCTGGAGGACATGGCATCTTATTTTTCAATGAACATGAGGCAGCAGTGCTGGTTTCTCTCTTTGCAGGTAAACTGTGGCCACTGGGGGCTAAGTGTCTCCCCGTTTGGACTGTGAAGCAATTTGGTCATGATCCACTTTTCGTTGTGTTTCTTGCTGCTGCACTGGGAGTTTGGTGTTTGCTTCATGAAATACAACGAGTTTATCTGGGACACAGTGCTGGAGGGAGTTCTGTCACGTGTGGTGGGTCAGTGTCTGCAGGAGAATGCACCAACCAGGCTTCTATCCAGATAGCTTTCCCCCTTGACCATAGCAACCTGATTCTGAACATTGCCCTGAAACCTCTGCATATAACAAGATGCCTTTACATAGAAGGGTCTGCTGCCTGCACCATGTCAGTCACAAGGCATTTGGAATCCAATGCTAGATCCTCATGGCCGTACCACTGATGTTTTATCACACACCTGCCCACCACTGCTCTAGGTCCACTTCTCAGCAGACTCCAACTTACTGGCATCTGTGTTCTACACCATGTTAAAGAAACCCAGTCAATCTAGGCACTCTCTGGTATACTCATGATCAGCAACAGGACATCCAAAGGTTCTCCAGTGCCACCTGGTCATGGTAATTTTAAAAATTTCATGATATTTATGTAACCATTTTCAAGGATGAAGTTGGAGGCATTGTGGGTTTCAATTATTCAGAAACCATTAAATGGTGAGGAATCTCATTTTAATGAAAGCTCTGGAGAACTCTCACAGGCAAGGCTTCCCAAATAGTGGCCAAAACGTCACTTGAAGCCAGGCCCATTGAGGTCTAAAATGTGAGGTCCATGTGTGTTTTGACTCTCAATTGTGGCTGCCATGTCTTTCAGAATAAAATTATGTGATTCTCTGGCTGAGAGTCCCAGTGAACTGTGGAAAGTCCCCCTGGGACTAGATCACAGCTTCCAATGGCGACTCTCATGCGTTGCCTCCGAAAATCTTAACACAATTCATGGCAATTCTTCTCTGAGGTCAGTTCAAGAACTGAGTCTCTAAGGGGAATCACACCAGAATTCAACCCAGGTTGAACCAGTAATCTCTCACAATTAAAACCTAAACACTCCCACATGACCCTCATCTTCTTCCATATAGACACTCATCATAACCTCTGGCTGGAGGTTTCCATGAGGGCACAGACCAAGACAGTGTCCAAAATAAGCTTCCTTGTCCCTCATTTGCCTAAAGTCACGTTTGCCTGGACACCCTTCCTATGAACCAGGAGTGATCAAATAGGCCTGACATTTATACTGCTCCACTTCTCCAATTTGAGGCCTACTGACTGAGGGGTTTAAATTCTTTTTGGGAATTGGACGCATGAGAAACCACAAGAACTATGGGCAAGCCACTGCAGAGCTTTGAAGAACCCATTTGACACAAAGGATCCCTATTCTTCCTTGATGGAAGTAAGTGCCCTACCAGAGGAAGGCAAGAGACTTCATCCACAATGACTCTACTTTTAGCCATTTTGGTTTTGGATGCACATATGGAATCTTTCTTTAGATCCATAAGGTGCATAGAATCTAAGCCACAGCCTCACACAGGGTCAAGAGGCTGATTCAGACACATCCCTTTCCAAAGCAATTAAGCAAAGAGCCACAGGAGATGCACATTTATTTCCAATTGAAAAGTCTCTTGTTAAGGCTTCCAAAAGTTTTGGCCTGAGGAAAACACCTTCCTGACATTCAGGGCAACAGAAAAATATGTATGCATAAGGCCCAAAGCAGGGTTTCTCCACTGAGATATTCCTGGTCACACTGCTATCTGAGTTTTCTGAGATGCTCGGCCATTCCATTCAGCTATCCAGTACATGGCCATTTCACAGACCTTGGAGGTGGTACATATCTTGGACACACAACCATGAGTCTATTCTTGAGAGTGACCAGAATTGAGTAAGAAATCAGGAACTTAGGAAGATTGCAGGTGTTGCCCATCCATAAGGCAAGCCGCAGTCCATTCATAAATTGGGCAGGATGAATGCTGGGAAGCTTTCTACTAGACAGGACACATCCATTGATGCATTCTCTTTTCTAATGTCTACAACCACTAACACAGTGGGATACACAGACATAGAAAAACTCGCATTGTCAAAGGACTTAGAAGAATCAGATAATTCCAAACCAAACAAACCTCCTTTCCTACCTATTCTGAGAACATGAGACAAAACCACAAACCCCACCCGAACTCACAAATTCAACTTCTTCCCCCAAGTAGGTCTGTGACTATCCGGAATGTCCTCTGACTTGTGGGCCATACTGTGTTCTCCCGAAATGGCCTGTCCTGCCTCAGATCTGGTCACCTTGGCCAACTCTGTGAAGTTGTCAGGAGCCAGTGTTGAGCCACTAACTGCTTTCTCAGGAAAGGCCCCTCTTCAGAGCACTCCTGGCATTTGGCCATCCTCACATCAGTAGGTACCAAGAATGACTGACGCTGTCCTTGGTAAATCCAACAAGTGAGCCCACTGGAACTGTGACTGGGACTGGCTCTGGGTGCCTGGCTACTTGGGTCACAAGTTCAGAGAGTTCCATCACCAAGGAAGTTAGGAAGGTCATTTCTTTGGGAACTGAATGAGGTCACTGCCGTGGCAACCACTTTGTCCTAACACTTGCTTCCAAGGGTCCCATGAGATGGAGGCTGCCCCTAATTCCTGAGACACTTTCAAAAGTTAGAATGGTATACCAACCATAGGTACCCAGGAACAGCTCTCCACACAGGCCCAGTTTGCTCCATCTCCTCTACGTTAAGGATAGAGAGTTGATTCAGACTCAACCCTTCATCCTGACCAGGTTGTTTTCCATGGAAGATTACTTTTGCTCTCTCCGGTCCTTCATAGCTGCCTACATCTTCTCCAGGGATAATTTCTGCATTGACCTTTGAGGTTTTCAGCAGGTTGAAGATCCCCTACATTCCTGTATTGTAAGAACAAATCTGTCCCTGCTCTTCTGAATACTTAAATTGATGGAACAATGTATGGTTAGTGTTATTAACATGTTCAATTAAAACCAAAACATTACCACATGGCCCTTATATTCTTCCATATAGACACTCATCATTACGTCTGGCTGGAGGTTTCCACAAGGGGCGAAGCCCAAGACAGTGTCCAAAATAAGTTCCCTTGCCCCTCATTTGCCTAAAGTCTGGGTTTCCTGGACACCCTTCCTGTGAACCAGGATTGATCAAATAGGCCTGCCATTAATAATGCTCTTTTTCTCCTTTTTGAGGCCTACTGAACGTGAGGTATAGATTCTTTATGTGATTTGGAGTCATGTGAAACCCAAGCACCTTTTCTCGTCTTTGAAGAACTCATTAGACCCAAAGGATCCCTATTCTCAATTGATGGAGGTGAGGAGCCTAACAGAGGAAGCAAGAGACTTCATCCACAATGTCTGATCTTTTTGCCATTTTGGTTTTGGATGCACACATGGGATCTTTCTTTAGATCCATCAGGTGCTGAGATTGTAAGCCACAGCCTCACACAGAGCCGAGAGGATGATTTAGACACATCCTTTTCTAAAGCAATTAATCTAAGAGCCACGGGTGATGCTCATTCATTTCCATTTGAAAGCAGTTTCTTCAGGCTTCACAAACTGGTGGTCTGAGGCAAAGACCTACCTGACATTCAGGTCAACAGAACAGTAGGTAAGCAAAAGGCACAAAGCAGGGTTTCTCTACTGAGACTTTACTGGTCACACTGATATCTGAGTTTTCTGAGATCCTCCCCATTCATTTCAGGTATCCAGTAAATGGCCATGTCACAGAGCTCGGAGGTGGTACATATCTTGGACAAAAAAAAATGAGCCTATTCTGGAGAATGGCCAGAATTCAGGAAGAAAACAGGAACTAAGGAAAATAGTAGGTGTTGCCCATCGATAAGGCAAGCAACAGTCCATTCATAAATTGGGCAGGATGTGTCCTGGAATGCTTTCTACTTGTCAGGACACATGCATTGATGCATTCACTTTTCTCATATCTTCAACCACCGACAAAGTGGGATACACAGACATAGAATCACTCACCATGTCAAATGACTTATTAAAAACAGTCCACTCCAAACCAAACAAACTGCCTTTCCTACCTATTCTCAGAACATGAGACAAAACCATAAACTCACATCTACACCCTCAAAGGCATATCGTTTACCCACATAGGTCTGTGAGTAACCAGAGTGTCCTCAGACTGATAGGCCATACTATGTTCCCCTGAAATGGCCTGTCCTGTCTCAGATCTGGTCTCCTTTACCAACTCTCTAAAGTTTTCAGGAGCCATCGGTGAGTCACTACCTGCTTTCTCAGGAAAGGCCCCTCTTCAGAGCTTTCCTGGCATTTAGTGATCCACAAGAAAGACTGACTCTGTCCTTGGTAAATCCAAACAAGTGAACCCACTGGGAAAGGGACTGGGACTGGCTCTTGGTGCCTGGCTTCCTGGATCCCAAGTTCAGAGGGTTCCATCACCAAGGAAGTGAGGTAGGTCACTTCCTTCAGGAACTGAATGAGGTCACTGCCTTGGCAACCACTTTGTTCTAACATTTGCTTCCAATGGCTCCATGACATGGAGGCTGCCCCTACTTCCTGTGTCACATTCACAAGTTAGAATGGTATACCAACCATAGGCACCCGGGAACAGTCAGAGTCTACTAGGGTATGGCTTACTGTCAGGAATTCAGTATTTCAAATAGAAAATAGGAAAATGAATCTAATGTGTATACAAATATATGCTAGACAAAAATCTTCCCACTGTCCTCCACAACAATGCCTTGATATTTCCTTCACCACAAGTAAGACACAATTAGTGGAGAAGAGTTTGAAAATCTGTGAATATATATCTGGAAAAAAAATGAATGGAGTTCACAACCTTGGAGGTGGTAGAGGAATTTCCAAATGTAAAAGAAAGGATAAACACTCCACAAACATGGAGCTCTGGTGGCCTAATAAATTTTTGAGAAACTGCCTCTGAGTTTGGGCCCTTGAAATATTTGTTGTTGTCAGGAGCTTTAGCTTCCTTTGTAGTGAGACCATCAAATCTGGGTCAGCATCTATGTGACCTGGATGACATGGTTCCTTATTTTCTATTGAACATGAGGCAGCAGTTCTGAATTCTCTCTTTGTAGGTAAACTGAGGCCACTGGGGTCTAAGTGTCTAACCGTGTGGTCTGTGAAGCCATTTGGTCATACTCGAATTTTTGTGGTGTTATTTACTGCAGTACTCTGAGTTTGGTATTGGCTTCATGAAGTACAAGGAGATAAACTGGGACACAGTCCTAGAGGGAGTACTCTCATGTGTGGTGAGTGAGGGTCTGCAGGAGAATGCACCAACCAGGCTTCTATCCCAAAAAGCTTGCACCCATGTCCATAGCAACCTGATTCTGAACATTGCCATGAAACCTCTCCATATAACAAGATCCCTTTATTTGTAAGGGTCTGCTGGCTGCACCATGTCAGTCACAATCCATTTGGAAGCCAAGGGAAGATCCATGTGGCCCCACGACAGATGTTTTATCATACACCTGCCAACCACTGCTCTAGGCCCACTACTCAGCAGGTTCCAACTTTCTGGCATCTCTGTTCTACAACATTTTCATGAAACCCAGTCAATCAGGGCACTGTCTGGTATACTCGTGATCAGCAACAGACATCCAAAGATTTTCTAGTGCCACCTGTTCATAGGAATATCAAAAATTTTATGGTGTTTATCTAGCCAATTTTCAAGGATGAAGTTGGAGGCACTGTGGGTTTCAATTCATTCAGGAACCATGAAATAGTGAGGAAGCTCATTTCAATGAAAGCTCGGGACAACTCTCACAGGCAAGGCTTCCCAAGGAGTGGCCAAAAGGTCACATGAAGCCAGGCCCATTGAGGTTTACAATTGAGGTCCATGTGTGTTTTGACTCTCAACTATGACTGCTAAGTCTTTCTGAATAAAGTCATGTGATATCCTGGCTGAGAATCCCAGTGCTCTTTGGAAAGCCAACCTGGGCCTAGATCTCAGTCTCCAAGGGCAACTCTCATGTGTGGCCTCCTAAATTCCAAACACAATTCATGCCAATACATCGCTGAGATCTGTTCCAGAACTCAGTCTCTAAAGGGAATCACACAAGAGTTAAAGCCCAGGTTGACCCTGGAATCTTTTCCAACCGTAACACAAATGACCACAATTAAACCAAAACACTCCAACATGGCCCTCATCTTCTTCCATATAGACAGTCATAATAAACTCTGGTTGGAGGTTTCCATGAGGGGCGCAGCCCAAGACAGTGTTCAAAATAAGCTCACTTGCCACTCATTTGCCTAAAGTCAGGGTGACATGGAAACCCTTCCTGTGAACGAGGGGTGATCAAATAGGCCTGCCATTAATAGTGCTCTACTTCTCCAATTTGAGGCCTACTCTCTGTGGGGTATAGATTCTTTATGAGAATTGGGGTCATGAGAAAACCCAAGCACCTATGGGCTACCCTCTGAAGGGATTTGAAGAACCCATTTGAGTGAACCAAGGAGTTGGATCAAAAGACTTTAGATATAGGGTTTTGGTTAGAGAGTGAATGTAAATTTCAGCATATGTGAAGAGTCAGCCACAGTGATGAACTGGGGAAAATGTGTAGGAAAGCAGATATCAATAGAGATATTAGGAAATCAGGCAAAGTACAAAGAGAGTGATAGGATAAGACATTTTTAACAGGGTTGAGTTTGAATATACAATCTTAGGAAGAAACAAATATGTAGTCACCAATAGGAATGATATTCGAGATCATTAGTGAATCAGGACATGGATGTTGTTAGTAATACATGCTCACTTTCAATATAGGCTTTGGTACAATCATAAGTGTGACACTTGCATTTTTTGTCAGGAATATTACTGTGATGAAATGCATATGTATATCAGGTGACTAGAATATTTCTTCCACCATTTTTGAAAGCAATATTTTAAAGGCTTATAAATTAGTATTGGGGATACAAATAGGTATACCCTGGGTCTATGAATATAGAGATGATTCTTTAATAGACCATACTGTGAATAAATAATATAACTGGTTCAAAATTTAAATAATGGATTGAATTGATATCTGAAAATATACAAGAAATCTTACATTGATATACATACATTCATTCCGAACAGTTATACATCTAATGATAATATTAGTGTTACGGTTTATTATGAAGAGTGTGTGAGTTTTGTTTCAAAAGTGATTATGGAAATCGAAAATAATGTGTTTGGAAAGAATCTCATGAAAAGAACAGTCAAGAAACATGGAGGAATACATGTCTTCTCAAGTAGGAAGTGATTGAAATTGAACCAAATGCCTATAAATTTGTAAAATTGTGGATGAAATGATATATCCTATATTGCCCATAAACTGCAGAAATAGTAATGTACCAGTGTTGAATAAAAATGAACTTCAAAATACACATCATGTCCCATAGGTGTCTACTTGCATTGATGTTAAACTGGGTGAGTCACTGTAGAAATATTAGGATTTCTTAGCACCATTCCCTGAAGTTAGTTTTCAGTACTAGGAAACAAATATGTATTTCAGTGGATGTATATTTCTAAGAATAATCTTGTGAAAAATTGATTATATATCCCCATACAGGAACATGAATGAATTTAGGCAGTGTATAGTAAGACACTTATATTTCATATTTTGAAAATCTGGAGACTATATATATATATAGACACAAACACACACACATTATAATGTAGCAATATATATGCCAATTGAAATTCATCATGAAAAATAACTCATCTGCATATCAAAAAATATTCATTATACTGAACATGGATTATGTATAATGTTGTTCATCTAGGAAGGTCACCCATGGGTTGAATTTTTAGTTCCAACAGCCTTTAGGAGAAGTGATCTCTTCTCACAATTTGTATCTGCCAAGTCAGCCACCTCACAAGAATGTACGTGTGAAACCAGGTAGGATTCTATTTTTGCATATAAAAATACATGTGCTTAATAGGCTAAAGAGAAAGAGAGACAGAAATTCACATATTTCTTAACTTTAAAAACACATGGAGAATTATTTCAACAAATAATTGACTAGATTTATAACTCCTACCTTATATCATGCAAAAGGCAAGTACAACTACACACCATGCCTCTTCTGAGCTGCTTGTATTTCTATTCTGTTTTGGTTATTTTTCTCATCATATTAGTATTAGTAGTCAGAGTCTATAAGGGTATGGGCTAGTGTCAAGGATTCAGTATTTCGAATGAAAAATTGAAAAATGAATCCAATGTGTATGCAAATATGTGCTACAAAAAAATCTTCCTTCTCTCATATAGAAGAATGACTTGACATTACCATTGCCCCAAGTAAGTCACAATTAGAGGAGAAGAGTTAGAAAATCTGTAAATATATATCTGCAACGAAAATGCTCAGGAGTGCACAACCTTGGAGGTGGTAGAGGAGTTTCCAAAAGTAAGTGACATGGGAAATACTCCACAGACATGAAGATCTGCTGGCCTAAACACTTCTTGAGAAACTGCCTTTGAGGTTGGGCACTTGAAATATATGTTGTTTTCAGGAGCTTTCGCTTCCTTTATAGTGAGACCATCTAAGCTGGGTCTGCATCTATGTGACCTGGAGGACATGGCATCTTATTTTCCAATGAACATGAGGCAGCAATGCTGAATTCTCTCGTTGTAGGTAAACTATTGCCACTGGGGGCTAAGTGTCTCCCCGTGTGGACTGTGAAACCATTTGGTCATCTTCCACTTTTCGTGGTGTTTCTTGCTGCTGCACTGGTAGTTTGGTATTGGCATCACGAAATACAAGGAGTTCAACTGGGACACAGTGCTGGAGGGAGTTCTGTCACGTGTGGTACGTGTACCCTGGTCTACAGTAGAATGCACCAACCAGGCTTCTATCCCACATAGCTTGCCCCCTTGATCATAGCAACCTGATTCTAAACATTACTCTGAAACTTCTCCATATAACAAGATGCCTTTATATACAATGGTCTGATGGCTGCACCATGTCTGTCTCAAGACAATTGAAAGTCAATGGCAGATCCACATGGCCCCACCACAGATGTTTTATCACACACCTTCCCACCACTGCTCTAGGCCCACTACTCTGCAGTCTCCAACTTTCTGGCATCTCTGTTCTAAACATTTTCATGAAGCCCAGTCAATCAAGGCACTGTCTGGTATACTCATGATCAGCAAAAGTACATCAAAAGGTTCTCCAGTGCCATCTGGTCATGAAAATTTCTAAACATTCATGGTATTGATCTAGACAAATTTCAAGGATGAAGGTGGAGGCACTGTGGGTTTCAATTCATTCAGGGACCATTAAATGTTGAGGAAGCTCATTTCAATGAAAGATCTGGAGAACACTCACAGGCAAGGCTTCCCAAAGAGTGGCCAAAAGGTCACATGAAGCCAGGCCCATTGAGGTCAACAATGTGAGGTCCATGTGTGTTTTGACTCTCAACTATGGGTGCCAAGTCTTTCAGAATAAAATCATGTGATATCCTAGCTGAGATTCTCAGTACTCTTGGGAAAGCCACCCTGGGCCTAGATCTCAGTTTCAAAGGGCGACTCTCATGTGTGGCCTCCTGAAATCGCAACACAATTCATGGCAATACTTATCTGAGGTCAGTTCCAGAACTCATTCTCTAAGGGGAATCACACCAGTGTTCAAGCCCAGTTGGACCCAGTCATCTCTTCCATCTGCCACACAAATGACCACAATTAAAACCAAAACACTCCCACATTGTCCTCATCTTCTTCCACATAGACACTCCTCATAACCTCTGGCTGGAGTTTTTCATGAGGGGCACAGCCCAAGACAGTGGCCCAAATAAGCTTTCTTGCCCCTCATTTGCCTAAAGTCAGGGTGGCCTGGACACCCTTCCTGTGAACCAGGAGTGATTAAATAGGCCTGCCATTAATACTGCTCCACTTCTCCACTTTGAGGCCTTCTTACTGTGGGGTTTAGTTTCTTCTTTTTTAAAAAAAAAATTGAAATTTAATTGGAAAGTTAAAAAAAATTGTATTGCAGAATATTAAATTTCTTATGCAAAAGCCTTTATCTTGTTTGTGAGGGAAACCTTGATGCCTTGCCAATCTGGTTATATGGAGACACTGAAAATTTTCTGTTACATACTACATGGATGAATGGCTACAGCACATCGTTTTTTCAAACTGAAAGGCAGATAACAGCAAGTAAGATAACAAATAAAAGCCAATTTTATTAAAAAATAAAGTTGTAAAATGTCTCAAATATTGGAAATTAAATTCCTTTTTTTTCTTTTTTTTGGTTGTTCAAAAGCTCATGCTATATCATCTTTCATACATTTGACTCATTTGGGTTATGAACTCCCATTTTTACCCCAATACAAATCGTAGAATCACATCAGTTACACACTCACGTTTTTACATAATGGCATATTAGTGATTGTTGTATTCTTCTACCTTTACTATCCCCTACTATCCCCCTCCCCTCCCCAACCATCTACCCTCTATACCTCATCTGCTATTGTTCAATTCTCTCCCTTGTTTCCCCCCCTTTCCCCTCACAACCTCTTATATGGAATTTTGTGTAACATTAAGTGTCTCCTACCATTTCCATATGCTTTCCATTCTCTCTCCCTTTCTCTCCCCCCACTCATCTCCATTTAGTGTTAATATTTTCCTCATGCTCTTCTTCCCTGTTCTGTTCTTATTTGCTCTCTTTATATCAAAGAAAACATTTGGCATTTGTTTTTTAAGGATTGGCTAGCTTTGCTTAGCATTATATGTTCTAATGCCATCCATTTCCCTTCAAATTCAATGATTTTTGTCATTTTTTTAATGCTGCATAATACTCCATTGTGTATAGATGCCCCTTTTTTATCCATTCGCCTATGGAAGGTCATCTAGTTTGGTTCCACAGTTTAGCTATTATGAATTGTGCCGCTATGATCAGTGATGTGGCAGTATCCCTATAGTGCGCTCTTTTAAGATCCTCAGGGAATAGTCCGAGAAGTGAGATAGCTGGATCAAATGGTGGATCCTTTCCCTGCTTTCCCAGGTATCTCCATACTGCTTTCCAAATTGGCCTCAACATTTTCCAGTCCCACCAGCAGTGTACAAGTGTACCCTTTTCCCCACATCCTCGCCAACACTTATTGTTGTTTGATTTCATAATGGCTGCCAATCTTACTGGAGTGAGATGGTATCTTAGGGTGGTTTTGACTTGAATTTCCCTAACTGCTAGAGATGGTGGGCATTTTTTCATGTTCTTGTTGATGGATTGTATGTCCTCCTCTGTGAAGTTTCTGTTCAGGTCCTTGGCCCATTTGTGGATTGGTTTATTTGTTATCTTATTGTTTAATTTTTGAGCTCTTTGTATATTCTAGATATTAGGGCTCTATCTGAAGTGTGAGGGGTAAAAATTTGTTCCCAAGATGTAGGCTCTCTATTTACCTCTCTTATTGTTTCTCTTGTTTTGAAAAAAACTTTTTAGTTTAAATAAGTCCCATTTGTTGGTTCTTGTTATTAACTCTTGTGCTATGGCTGTCCTATTAAGGAATTTGGAGCCCAACCCCACAGTATGTACATCGTAGCCAAATTTTTCTTCTATTAGATGCATTGTCTCTGATTTTATATCTTGCTCCTTGATCCATTTAGAGTTAACTTTTGTGCATGGCGAGAGAAAGGGATTCATTTTCATTTTGTTGCATATGGATTTCCAATTTTCCCTGGACCACTTGTTGAAGATGCTATCCTTCCTCCATTGCATGCTTTTAGGCCCTTTTTCAAATATAAGAAAGTTGTACTTTTGTGGATTGGTTTCTGTGTCCTCTATTCTGTACCATTGGTCCAGCTGACTTTTGTGATACCAGTACCACGCTGTTTTTGTTACTATTGCTTTGTAGTACAGTTTGAACTCTGTTATCACTATACATCCTGATTCACACTTCCTGCTTAGAATTGCTATTGCTATTCTGTGTCTATTGTTTTTCCATATGAAATTCATGATTGCTTTATATATTTCTACAAGAAATGCCATTGGGATTTTGATTGGCATTGCATTAAACCTGTAGAGAACTTTGGGTAATATCGCAATTTTGATGATGTTAGTTCTGCCTATACATGAACAGGGTACATTTTTCCATCTTCTAACATCTTCTTCTATCTCTTTCTTTAGAGTTATGTAACTTTCATTGTATAAATCTTTCACCTCTTTTTTTAGGTTGATTCCCAAGTATCTTATTTTCTATGAGGATATTGTGAATAGAGTGGTTTTCCTCATTTCAATTTCAGAAGTTTTGTTGCTGATATACAGAAATGCCTTTGATTTTTTCTTGTTGATTTTATATACTGGCACTTTGCTGAATTCATTTATTAACTCTAGCAGTTTATTTGCATACCCTTTAGGGTTTGTTAAATATATTATCATGTCATCCTCAAATAGCGAATATTTAAGTTCTTCTTTTTCTATTTTTATGCCTTTAATTTCTTTTGTCTGTCTAATTGCTCTGGCTAGTATTTCAAAAACTAAACTGAATAGAAGTGGTGATAGAGGGCATCTCTGTCTTGTTCAAGATTTTAGAGGGAATGCCTTCAGTTTTTCTCCATTTAGGATGATGCTAGCCTGAGGTTTAGCATATATAGCTTTTACCATGTTGAGGTAAGTTCTTGTTATCCCTAATTTTTATAGTGTTTTGAACATAAAGGAATGCTGTACTTTGTCAAACGCTTTATCTACATCTATCGAGATGATCATATGGTTTTTGTCTTTAAGTCTATTGATGTGGTGGATTACATTTATTGATTTCCATAAATTGATCCAGGCTTGCATCCCAGGGATGAATCCTACTTGATCATGAAGCACAATTATTTTGATATGCTTTTGTATTCAATTCACCATGATTTTATTGAGAATTTTTGCATCCAAGTTTATTAGAGGTATTGGTCTGTAGTTTTCTTTCTTTGAAGTGTCTTTGTCTGGTTTTGGAATCAGGGTGATGTTGGCCTCATAGAATGAATTTGGAGGAACTCCTTCTTTTTCTATTTTTTGAAATTGCTTGAAAAGTATTGGTATTAATTCTTCTTTGAGGGTTTTGTAGAACTCCACTGTATACCTATCCGGTCCAGGGCTCTTTTTGGTTGGTTGTCTTTTGATGGTTTCTTATTTTTCTTCCTTTGTTATTGGTCTATTTAAATTGTGGGTGTCTTCCTGACTCAATCTGGGCAGATCATATGACTTAAGAAATTTATCGATATCTTCTTTATCTTCTATTTTATTGGAATATAGGGTTTCAAAATACTTTCTAATTATCTTCTGTGTTTCTGTAGTGTGTGTTGTGATATTTCCATCTTTATTCCATATGTTAGTAATTTGAGTTCTCTCTCTTCTTCTCTTCGTTAGCATGGCTAAGGGCCTGTCGAACATATTTATTTTTTCAAAGAACCAACTCTTATTTATTTCAATTTTTACAATGTAGATTTTTTGTTTCAATTTCATTGATTTCTCCTCTAATTTCAATTATTTCTTGTCTTCTACTACATTTGATGTTCTTTTGCTCTTCCTTTTCTAGGTTTTTGAGGTGTAGTGTGAGTTCATTTATTTGTTGTTGTTTTTTTCTTTTTTTGAGGAAAGAATTACAAGAAATGAATTTCCCTCTTAAAACGGCTTTCATTGTGTCCCATACAAACCGGTATGTTGTGTCTCTATTGTCATTTGTCTCTAAGAATTTTTTTATCTCCTCCTTTATGTCTTCTGTAACCCACTGATCATTCAGTAACATATTGTGCATTTTCCATGTGATGTAGAATTTTTCCTTCCTTTTTTTTTTTCATTGATTTAAAGTTTCAATCCATTATGATCAGATATGGTGCATGGTATTATCTCCATACCTTTATATTTACTAAGAGTTTCCCTATTGCATAATATATGGTCTATATTGGAGTAGGATCAATGTGATGCTGAGAAGAACGTGTATCCACTTGATGATGGTTGATATATTTTATATATGTTGGTTACGTCTAGGTTATTGATTGTGCTATTGAGTTCTATAGTATCTTTATTCAGCTTTTGTCTGGAGAAAGGCAAGAGACTTCATCCACTATGACTGCCCTTTTTGCCATTTTAGTTTTGGATGCACACATGGGATCTTTCTTTAGATCCATCAGGTGCTGAGAATCTAAGCCACAGGCTCACACAGGGCCAAGATGCAGATTCAGAAACATCCCTTTCCAAAGCAATTAAGCAAAGAGCCACAGGTGATGCACATTTATTTCCATTTGAAAACTCTTTTCTTCAGTCTTCACAAAGGGGTTGCCGGAGGCAAAGACCTTCCTGACATTCAGGGCAACAGACAGGGAAGCAAAAGGCCCAAAGCAGGGTTTCTCCACTGAGACTTTCTTGATCACACTGATATCTGAGTTTTCTGAGATACTCGCCATTCCCTTCAGCTATCCAGTACATTGCCATGTCACAGTGCTTGGGGTGGTACATATCTTGGACACAAAACCATGAGCGTATTCTAGAGAGTGGCCAGAATTCAGGAAGAAAACAGGAACTTAGGAAGATGGCGAGTGTTGCCCATTTATAAGGCCAGCTGCAGTTCATTCATAAATTGCACAGGATGAATGCTGGGAAGCTTTCTAGTAGACTGGACAAATCCCTTGATGCATTTTCTTTTCTAATGTCTACAACCACGGACACAATGGGATATATAGACTCAGAAACACTCGCCTTGTCAAATGACTTACTAGAAACAGTCCACTCCAAAACTAACAAACCACCTTTCCTACCTATTCTGAGAACAGGAGACAAAACAACAAACCCACAACCACACCCACAAAGACACCTCCTTCCCCCAGTAGGTCTCTGACTATCCAGAGTGTCCTCTGACTGGTGGGCCATGATATATTCCCCCATATTGGGGTGTCCTGTCTCTGATATGGTCTCCGTGGCCAACTCTGTGATGCTGTCAGAAGCCAGCGATGAGCCACTACCTGCTTTCTCAGGAAAGGCCCCTCTTCAGATCTTCCTGGCATTTGGCCAACCTCACATCAGTATGTACCAAGAAAGACTGACTCTGTCCTTGGTAAATCCAAACAAGTTTGACCACTGGGACTTGCACTGGGACTGGCTTTGGGTGCCTGGCTTCCTGGATCCCATGTTCAGAGAGTTTCATCACCAAGGAAGTAAGTTGAGTTCATTTCCTTCAGGAACTGAATGAGGTCACTACCCTGGCAACCACATTTTCCTAACAGTTCCTTCCGAGGGTCCCATCAGATGGAGGCTGCACCTACTTGCTCTGACATTTTCACAAGTTAGAATGGTATATCAACCGTAGGCACCCGGGATCAACTCTCCACACAGGCCTGGTTTGGTCCATCTTCACTACATTAAGAAAATAGAGGCTGATTCAGACACATCCTTTCATCATGACCAGGATGTTTTCCATGTAAGATGACTTTTGCTCTCTCAGGTCCCTCATAGCTGCCTACATCTTCTCCAGGGATTATTTCTGCATGGACTTTTGATGTTTTCAGCTGGTGGAAGATCCCCTACCTTCCTGTATTGTAAGACCAACTCTGTTCCTGCTCTTCTGTAAATGAGATTGAGGGAACAGTGTATGGTTAGGGTTAATAGCATGTTCGATTTGGGTTAGGAATAATTATGCTGGATGAATAATGGTATTGGGAACCTGTGATATTTATAAGAATATAGACGTGAAATATATGTATGAGAACAGAGATCTAGGAAAGATTTGAAGCCCAGATAGGAATTGAAACCACGATTGGTATACTTAGCTTGAATTATGTTCTGCACCGAGGTCTCAGATAAATTGATATACAATGGCATAGGACCGTGTACCTCGGATGTTTGAATGTAGAAGAGAACATGCAGTCAAAAAGGGATAGTCTGTAGGATTAGGAAGATAGTCAGTAGGTTTAGGAAGAATAGTGAGTATAGGAGTTGGACCAAAAGTTCTTTAGCAATAGGGTTTCAGATAGAGAGTGAATGTAAATGTCAGCACATTTGAAGTTACAGTCACAATGATGAACTGGGGACAATATGTAGAAAAGTAGATATCAATAGGGACATTAAGAAATCAGGCATAGTATAAAGTGAGTGATAGGATTAGATATTTTCAAAAGGCTTGAGGTTGAATATATAATCTTAGGAAAAAAACAAATATGTAGTAACAAAGAGGATTGACATTTGAGAGCATTACTCAACCTGGACAGATGTTTTTAATAATCCATGCTCACTTTCCATTTAGGCTTTGGTACAATCATAAGTGTGACCTTTGCATTTTGTGTCCAGAATACTACTGTGATAAATGTATATGTAGATCAGGTGACATGAGTCTTTCTTCCACCATTATGGGGAGCAATATCCTGAAAACTTATAAATTAGTACTGGGGATACGAAAAGGTGTACCCTGTGTTGATGATTATTCAGATGATGCATGAATAGACCATATTGTGAATAAAGTATATAACTGGTTCCAACTTTAAATAATGGATTGAATTTGCATCTGAAAAAAATATATGAAATCTTATATTGATATACATAAATTCATTCCAACCTGTTATATATCTAATGGTAATATTAGGGTTACAGTTTATCATGAAGAGTGAGTTTTGCTTGAACAATGATAATGGAATCGAAAATAATGTGTTTAGAATGAAGTCAAGTGAAAAGAACAGTAGAGAAATAAGGAGGAATACATGTGTTCTGAAATAGTAAGTAATTGAAAGTGAACCAAATGCCTATAAATTTGTGAAGTTGTGAATGAAAAAAATATATCCTATGTTGTACATAAACTGAAGAAATTTTAATGTACCAGTGTTTAATAAAGATGAACTTCAAAATACACATCATGTCCCATAGAAATCTATTTGCATTGATGTTAAACTGGGTCAGTTACAGTAGAAATATTAGGATTTGTAAGCACCATTCACTGAACTTAGTTTTCAGTAGTAGGAAACCAATATGTATTTCAGGTGGTTGAGTATTTCTTAGAATAATCTTGTGTAAAGTTGATTATACACCCAAATACATGAATACGAATGAATTTAGGGAGTGTATAATAAGATACATATATTTCATATTTTGGAAATTCTGGAGAATATATATATATATATATATATATATATATATATATATATATATATACACACAAATACACACACAAACACACACACACAAATTAATATGTAGAAATATATATGCCAATTGAAATTCATCATAAAATATAATTCATCCACATATCCAAAAATATTCATTTTACTTAACATGGATTTATGTATAATGTTTTTTACTAGGAAGCTCACCCATAGGTTGAATTTTCAGTTCAATCAGTATTTAGGGGGAGTCATCTCTTTTCACAATTTTTATATTCCAATGTCAGTGAGCTCACAAGAATGTACGTGGGATACCAGGTAGGATAGTATATGTGCATAAAAAATACATGTGCTGAATAGGATACAGAGAAAGGGAGACAGGAATTTACATATGTGATAACTTTAAAAACTCATGAAGAAATATTATAATAAAAAGTTGACTAGATTTAAAACACATACTCTTGATAAAGCAGAAGGCAAATACAAGTATACACCATGCTTCCTATGAAAGGACTGTATTTCTATTCAGTTAGGTTTCTTTTTCTCCATCATATTAGGATTAGTAGTCAGATTCTAGTAGGGTATGGGTTGGTGTCAGGGATTCAGTATTTCAAATGGAAAATAGAAAAATTAATCTAATGTGTATGCAAACATGTACTACAGGAACAATTTCCCACTCTCTTCCAGAACAATGGCTTGACATAACCATCACTCCAAGTAAGACACAATTAGAGGAGAGGAGTTAGAAAATCTGTGAATACATATGAGAAATGTAAAATGCTCAGAAGTTCACAACACTGGAAGTAGAAGAACAGTTTCCAAAAGTAAGGGAGAGGGTAAACACTTCACAAACATGGAGCTCTGCTGGCCTAAAGACTTCTTGAGAAACTTCCTCTGTGGTTGGGCACATGAAATATTTGTAATTGTCAGGAAATTTAGTTTCGTTTGTAGTGACACCATGAAATCTGGGTCTGCATCTATGTGAGCTGGAGGACATGGTTCCTTATTTTCTAATGAAAATGAGGCAGCAGTTCTGAATTCTCTCTTTGTAGGTAAACTGTGGCCACTGGGAGCTAAGTGTCTTCCCGTGTGGTCTGTGAAGCCATTTGGTCATGCTCCAATTTTCAGGGTGTTTCTTACTCCTGAACTGGGAGTTTCGTATTAGATTCATGAAATACAAGGAGTTCAACTGCGACACAATGATAGAGGGAGATCTGTCACGTGTGGTTTGTCATGGTCGACAAGAGAATGTACGAACCAGGCTTTAATCCCACATAGCTTTCCCACTTGACTATAGCAACCTGATTCTGAACATTGCCCTGAAACCTCTCCATATAAAAAGATGCCTTTACATATAAGGGTCGGCTGCCTGCACCATGTCAGTCGCAAGTCTTTTGGAAGCCAATGGAAGATCCAGGTGATCCTACCAAAAATATTTATTTACACACCTACAGTCCACTGCTCTATGCCCACTACTCAGCAGGCTCCAACTTACTGGCATCTCTGTTCTACAACATTTTCACGAAACCCAGTCAATCAAGGCACAGTTTGGAACCATCATGATCAGCAACAGGACATTCAAAGTTTATCCAGTGCCACCTGGTCATGGAAATTTCAAAAATTTCATGGTATTTATCTAGCCATTTTTCAAGGATGAAGTTGGAGGCACTGTGGGTTTCAATTAATTCAGGAATCATTAAATGGTGAGGAAGCTCATTTTAATGAAAGCTCTGGAGATCACTCACGGGGAAGGCTTCCCAAAGAGTGGCCAAAAGGTCACATGAATCCAGGCCCATTGAGGTATACAAAGTGAGATCCATGTGTGTTTGTATTCTCAACTAAGGGTCCCAAGTCTTTAAGAATTAAATCATGTGATATCCTGGCTCAGAATCCCCGAGCACTGTGGAAAGCCATCCTGGGCCTAGATCTCAGATTACAAGGGTGATTCTCATGCGTGACCTCCTAAAATCCCAACACTATTTTTTGCAATACTTCTCTGAGGTCAGTTCCAGAACTCAGTCTCTAAGGGTAATCACACCAGAGTTCAAGCTCCGGTGGACACAGTCATCTCTTCCAACTACCACACAATTGACCACAATTAAAACCAAAACACTCCCATATGGACCTCATCTCCTTCCATATAGACACTCATCATAACCTCTGGCTGGAGGTTTCCATGAGGGGCGCAGACCAAGACAGTATCCACAATAATCTACCTTGCCCCTCATTTGCCTAAAGTCAGGGTGGCCTGGACACGCTTCCTGTTAACCAGGAGTGATCAAATAGGCCTGGTGTTAATACTGTTCTGCTTGTCCAATTTGAGGCCTACTGACTGTCAGATATTGATTCTTTATGTGAATTGGAGTCATGAGAAAACCCAAGCACCTATGGGCTAGCCTCTGCAGGTTTTGAAGAACTCGTTTGACCCAAAGGATTCCTATTCTCACTTGATGGAGGTCAGGAACCTTACAGAGGAAGGCTAGAGACTTCATGCCAATGACTGCTCTTTTGGCCATTTTGGTTTTGAATGCACGCATGGGAAATTTCTTTAGATCCCTCAGGTGCTGAGAATCTAAGCCACAGCCTCATACAGAGCCAAGGGGCTGATTCAGACACATCCCTTTTCAAAGCAGTTAAGGAAAGAGCCACATGTATGCCCAATAATTTCCATTTGAAAACTGTTTTCTTCAGGCTTCACAAAAGGGTGGCCTGAGTCAAAGACCTTCCTGAAATTCAGGAAAACAGAACAATAGGTAAGCAAATGGTCCAAAGCAGGGTTGCTCCACTGAGAATTTCCTGGTCACACTGATACTTGAGTTTTCTGAGATGCTTGCCATTTCTTTCAGCTATCCAGTACATGGCCAGTCACAGAGCTTGAAGGTGGTACATATCGTGAACAAAAAACCATGGTCCTATTCTGTAGAGTGGCCAGAATTCAGAAAGAAAACAGGAACTTAGGAATATAGCAGGTATTGCGCATCAATAGGGCAAGCTACAGTCCATTCATAAATGGGGCAATTTGAATGCTGAGAAGCTTTCTACTAGACAGGACACATCCATTGATGCATTCTCTTTTCTAATGCATACAACCACGGACACAGTGAAATACTGAGACATAGAAACACTCGCCATGTCAAAAGACTTACTAGAAACACTAAACTTCAATCCAAACAAACTGACTTTAATACCTATTCTAGGAAAATGAGACAAAACCACAAACCCACAACAACACCCACAAAGGCACCTCCTTCCCCCAAGTAGGTCTGTGACTATCCAGAGTGTCCTCTGACTTGTGGGCCAAAATATGTTCCCCCAAATTGGCCTGTCCTGTCTCAGATCTGGTCTCCTTGGCCAACTCTGTGAAGTTCTCAGTAGCCAGTGGTGAGCCACTACCTGCTTTCTCAGGAAAAGCCCCGCTTCAGAGATTTCCTCTCATTTGGCCTTCCTCACATCTGTAGGTACCAACAAAGACTGACTCTGTCCTTGCTGAATCCAAACAAGTGAGACCACTGGGACTGGAACAGGGACTGGCTCTGGGTGCCTGGCTTCCTGGATCCCAAATTCAGAGAGTTCCATCACCAAGAAAGTTAAGTGAGGTCCCTTCCTTCAGAAATTGAATGAGGTCACTGTCTTGGCAACCACTTTGTCCTAACTGTTGCTTTCAAGGGTCCCATGATACGGAGGCTGCCCCTACTTTCTGTGACACTTTCACAAGTTAGAATGGTATATCAACAATAGGCACCCAGGAATAGATCTCCACACAGGCCTAGTTTGGTCCAACTTCTCTACGTTAAGAAGAGAAGCTGATTCATACACAACCTTTTATCCTGACCAGGTTGTTTGCCATGGAAGATGACTTTTGGTCTCTCAGGTCCTTCATAGCTGCCTACCTCTTCTCCAGGGATCATTTCTGCATGTACCTTTGAGGTTCTCAGGAGGTGGAAGATTCCCTACATTTCAGTATTGTAAGATCAACTCTTTCCCTGCTCTTCTGTAAAGTTAGATTGAGGGAACAGTGTATGGTTATGGTTAATAACATGTTCGGTTTGGGTTAGAAATCATTCTGCTGGATGAATAATGGTATTGGGAACTTGCTATGTGTATAAGAATATATAGGTGAAATATATGTATGAAAACAGAAATCTAAGTATGATTTGAAGTCCAGAAGGGCATTGGGCTCTTGATTGGGATATGCAGCTTTGAATTACGTTCTGCAGAGGTGTCTCAATTAAATCGATATACAATGCCATAGGACCTTGTACCTTGGATGAATTAATGTAGAAGGAACATCTAGTCGAAAAGGGATAGTCCGTAGTGAAAGGTTAATAAAATAGGTACTTGTCACTTCCTGTTTTTCTGTATGCTTAACAAAACACTGTTGAAATCTTGAGAAATGTTTGCTAATCTTGTTTCCAGAATGTTCTGTTCCCAACTGCCAAACTGAAGAATGTACTCCCTCACTCAGTGTCATGCAAACCGCCCACATGCCCTCACCCATTAGTAAACTTCCCTCTCTTCCCTCTCCAAGGAAAGTATATAAGCTGTGCTTAAGGTGTTCTCAGGGCTCTCTGCTCTATTTAAGTGAGTTCTGAGCCACAGCATGCTGAACCCCAAATAAACCCATTGCTGTTGCATGAGACAGACTCTTGGTGGTCTTTTCCTTCGACACTCGCCCGACCTTTACATATTGAGGTTCCACAGAGTTCTGGCAGTGGCAGACGAGAGACCCCAATGGGCTCCTCTCGGAGCAAGTAAGGCACCTCTTTCTGGTTTCAGGTTTCATGTTAGGGCTTGGCAAAATCTCTGGCGATGAAGAGCCTGAGCTCCCTCCGAAGGTGGCTGAGAGACGTGTCATGGAGACACAGGGCACCTCCCTGGGGAACGCCGCAGAAAACTCGGGAAATTAAGGAACAATAGTCTCCTCAACTCAGTGATATTTTGTTTCAGATTCGGTATTGTCATCTCATCGGGTTTTGCCGGCTACTCATTCCTGGTTTCAGTGTTTGACGTCCATTGCCTGTGTTTATGGTCTTGTCTTATCTGTGTCATGTGTCCTTGCTTTTGCTGTTTGTGTACCTTTCATTATGGGACAGAGCAGTTCAATGCCTCTGTCCCTGACCCTTGATCACTGGAACAAAGTCCGCTTAAGAGCTCAGAATCTTTCTTGTTTTAGTAAAATGCTGGACCTGGCAGAATCTCTGTGCCTCAGAATGGCCCACCTTTGAATTCGGATGGCCCCTAGAAGGATCTTTCTACTTCGCACTAATTTAAAAATTCAGAGATATTATCTCAGCCGGGGACACATAGCCATCTGGATCAACAGCCATATATCTTAACTTGGCAGAACATCTGCAAATCTCCTCCTCCATGGGTGAAGCCTTTCCTTGCCCCTGCCTCTGCTCCTACTCCTTCCCCCATGATCTCTCAAACCCTCTCAACCTCCTCCTCCTCCACCCCCTGTTCTCCCCGAGTCACAGATTTGACTCTACTGGACTCTTCTTCCCTTACTAATCCCCTGCCCTTGTCCCCTAACCCACAACACCCTCAAATGGATTTCCCTGCTGCTGACTCAGCCTCTTTACCATTGGAGGAAGCTAAGCCGGTAATAGGGTCTGATAATGGACCGGTGTTCATGGCCCAGGTAAGTCAGTGGTTAGCCAGGAACCAGGGGATTAATTGGAAGTTATATTGTGCTTATAGATACCCGAGTTCAGGACAGGCAGATAGAATAAATTGAACCATTAAAGAGACCTTAAGAAAATTAAACTTAGAGAACAGCATAAAAGATTGGACTATGCTCCTGCCTTATGCAATGTTTCATGCAAGAAATACTCCCTCTGTTTCTTTGAGTAACCTTAGCCCCTGTGAAATTCTCTATTGTTGCCCTCCTGCAGTAAGGGACCTAAGCCCGACTCAAAGACCTAACCATTCCATCCACACCCCCTTGCTTGACAGACTTAAAGCTCTAAAAAGAACTCAGTGATACCTGTGTAAACAGCTGGCCACTGCCTACCAAACTGGGGACAAAGGGACTCCACATCGATATCATGTAAGAGACTTCATCTACGTAAGACGACATCAGGTATCATGCTTGAAACCCCGCTGGAAAGGACCATAGCCGGTGCTACTTATAACACCTCCAGTGGTAAAGGTAGATGGAATCAATTTCTGGATCCATGCCTCTCATCTCAAGCCTGCGCCCTGTCCAGACTCTGGCTGGAAACTGGAAAAGACTGGTAAAACCTTCAAATTGCGTATTCGCCATGTGGATAAGTCTGTGGACTCTCTCCTTGGCCACAAGTAGTCCTAAGCCACATCAGCCCATTCAGCAGTGATGGCTGATCACAATTCCTACTGGAAAAGAAGTATAATCTATCTCGCATACAGCCCCCTGAGGGACCTGGTGGCCATCATTTCTCCCAGACATTTGTCAGCTGGCTATAGGTCTTACCTATTGGGATATCCCTGATGAAGAGGATACCACTAAAATTCCATTAAATTACTTCTGTAGCATAGATAATGGAAACAAACATTATGGATGAAGGGACATGCAAGCCAGATGCAGGTTGGCTAGCCTAGATTACTATGTTTGCCGGGCAGACTCTCAAAGCCACAGTCACGGCTGTGTGAGGGGAAAGCCGACTTCTTCTGTAAGTCATGGGGATTTGAGCAAACAGGGGCTGCCTGATGGAACCCAAACTCCTCATCAAATTCAGTACACATCATTGGCCATATTACCAATTAGATAAGAAGAACCGATGGCCCCCAGAGGGGTCTCTAGATCCTCAAATTCTGCGTGACCTTTTCCCTCCTTCACTCACATCCTGAACTATGCTTCTCCAATAGATCCTCACCCTCAGCCTTCTGCTCCAGACATTCTGCTGTCACTCCCACCTCAGCAACCTGATTTCTCCCCTCCAATTACTAGATCAAAAACCCAAACCTCTGCCGGTTCTCAGACCATTGCCTCCTTGCTGAGGCAGCAGTTACTGAAGTACCCCTCCACCCACTCACTCCTCTCTTGTCCTGTCAGTGCCCGCAGCGGGTCCCGCCAGGTCTTCTTACCAGCTAAACCAAAGCTCAAACCAGCTGAGGAGAGCCCTCAGTCCCCTATCTAAGATGTAATAAAAATGGCCTTTAAAGTTGGTTTGTCATCACTGAAAACAGTTTACTAATAATTAAACGTCCCTCATATGCGTTTTGAGATACTCACTCCCATCATCCTCTCTGCTCTACCTGTTCTACTGCTCAAGTTTTTGTTGCTAGGAAAATCTCAAACCCGTTTCCCATTATTCTTTTACATCTCTCCTTCCTCATTCTCAGATCCACGGAGCTGATCACAGCCCACATTCCCCGTCTTCCCCCTCTGCACTAGGCCCACAGAAAAGTCTTAACTGACCTTCTCCAGAAGTCTTCACCATGGCTGACTTTAGGACTTTCAGCAAAAGAGTCCCTATAAAAGAGTTCAATGTAGATAAACTTCCTCTTTTCGTGTTGCCCTGTTCTACTTGGCCAGTGGCTAAAAAAATCAGCACTTCTCAGGTAGACACCCTTTTTCTAGTTTTTCACAAAATATGTGAACAAGGCCTCTGTCCTTGAGCTGGGGATTCACAGAGATGGCTACATTTCTAAGATAAAGAAGTTACCAACTGGTCTCCATGGTAACAGCTGGCAGGGGTAAAATAAGAAAGGGAAGAAAAAGCTCTCCCCCTCCCAGGTGTCCTTTAAAAGTTAACTTGCCCAGAACAGGGGAAAAACAGGAACAAATACTGCGTTTTTGAACTTCTGCAGACTGTGAGCTTCTGAGCACCTTCCCTTACATGTTGGGTACAAAATTCTGAAACTACCTAAACTTGAGTTTCAGGGGATTAATTGATTACAACAGAAGCAATGCCCTCTGAATCCGGTTGCAACCAAATAGGACTGTTTCCCTCTCTTGAGTGCTATCTTAGGTGCCTTGCCTTGTCCTCCTTACAACAGAATAATTCTATATACTTAAACCTTGTTTATGTTTTCATGAAATGGTCAACAGATGTGATTAATCGTGTAATGGTGCAGATGTTTCCCAGAGTGCTCTATTATGAAGCAGGTTCATTTGAAGATCAAATAGGGGGACATACAACCAGGTTCCACTGGGAGCATATATCCCTCACTTTAGCCATCATATTAGGAATAGGATTTGCTGCACGGGTGGGCCCAGGAACCACTGCCCTTGTCCATGTGACACAATAAATTACCCAATTAGAAGCAGCAATAGACCAAAACTAAGATATTAGAAACCACCATCAGAGCTTTGCATGAAACTTTAACCTCTCTCTCTGAAGTTGTTTTACAGAACAGTTGAGGTTTGGACCTCCTCTTCATTAAAGAAGGGGGCCTTTGTGCTGCATTGAGGGAAGAATGTTGTTTTTATGCCAAACATACTGGAGTTGTAATAAAATCTATGAGTAAATTAAAAAGACACATTAAAGAGCATCAACAAGAGAGAGAGAGACCCAAAAAGGGTTGTTTGAGTCTTGGTTCACACAGTGCCCCTGGTTAACTACGTTTTTATCAACCCTGGCCGGTCCAATAATAATCCTCATATTATTGCTAACTATAAAACCCTGTTTTCTCAACCGTGTAATTTCTTTTCTCCAGGCTCAAATTGGACGAGTTAAACTTATGGTAATACCCCACTAGGAGACATAGAATGTGAAACCCCCCAATGATAATTTTTATGATTAAAAGTAGCCAGAAAAAGAAGTGAGGAATGAAAGGTTAATAAAATAAGTACTTGTCACTTCCTGTATTTCATTATGCTTAACAAAAAACTGTTGAAATCTTGAGAAATGCTTGCAAAACTTGTTCCCAAAATGTGCTGTCCCCAACTGCCAAACTACAGAATGTACTCCCTCACCCAGTTGCATGCAAACTGCCCACTCGTCGTGACCCATCAATAAACTTCCCTCCCTGCCTTCTCCACGGAAAGTATACAAACTCTACTTAAGCTATTCTCAGGGCTATCTGCTCTATTAAAGTGAGCTCTGAGCCCTAGCATGCTGGAAACCCAATAAACCTTTTGCTGTATCATGAGTACTCTGTTGGTCGTCTCCTTCTCCGAAGCTTCCCCGACATTTACTTGGATGATTGAATGTAGAAGAGAACATCCAGTGAAAAAGGTATAGTTGGTAGGATTAGGAAGATAGTCAGTAGGTTTAGGAAGAAGAGTGAGTATAGAATTTAGAACAAAAGTTCTTTAGCAATACGGTTTCAGTTAGAGAGTGAATGTAAATGTGAGCACAGTTGAAGAGTCAGTCACAATGATGAACTGGGGAAAATATGTAGGAAAGCAGATATCAATAGAGACATTATGAAATCAGGGAAATTACAAAGTGAGTGACAGGACTAGATATTTTGAAAAGGATTGAGTTTGAATATATAATCTTAGGAAAAAACAAATATGTAGACACCAATAGGATTGATATTTGAGAGCATTAGGCAAATTTCAGGTGCATGAATATTTCTGAGAATAATCTTGTGAATAGTTGATTATAAATCCAGATACATGAACATGAATGAATTTAGGGAGTGTATATGAGACACATATATTTCATTTTTTGAAATATCTGGAGAGTGTCTATATATATATATATATATATATATATATATATATATATATACACAAACACAAAACACACACAGACAAAAAAGTAGCAATATATATGTCAATCAAAATTCATCATATAATATATATTATCCACAGATCTAAAAATATTCATTTTACTGAACATGGATTTATGTATAATGTTGTTCAACTAGAAAGCTCACCCATATGTTGAATATTCAGTTTCAATGGGGTTTAGTAGGAGTGATCTTTTCTCTCAATTTGTATCTGCCAAGTCAGCCACCTCACAAGAATGTACGTGTGGTACCAGGTAGCCAACCTGATTCTGAACATTGCCATAAACCTATCCATATAACAAGATGCCTTTACATATAAGGGTCTGCTTGCTGTACCCTGTCAGTCACAAGGCATTTGGAAGCCAATGGCAGATAAACATGGCCCCACCACACATGTTTTATCACACACCTTCACACCACTGCTCTAGACCCACTAATGAGCAGGCTCCAACTTACTGGCATCACTGTTCTACACAATTTTCATGAAACAAAGTCAGTCAAGGCACTGTCTGGTACACTGATGGTCAGCAACAGGATATCCAAAAGTTCTCCAGTGCCACCTGGTCATGGGAATTTCAAAAATTTTATGGTATTTATCAAGCCATTTGTCGAGGATGAAGTTGGAGGCTCTTTGGGTTTCAATTTATTCAGGAACCATTAAATGTTGAGGAAGCTCATTTCAATGAAAACTCTAGAGAACACTCACAGGCAAGACTTCCCAAAGTGTGGCTAAAAATGTCACATGAAGCCAGGCCCATTGAGGTCTACAATGTGAGGTCCATGTGTGTTTTGACTCTCAACTGTGGCTGCAAAGTCTTTCAGAATAAAATCATGTGATATCCTGGCTGAGATTCCCAGTGCTCTGGGGAAAGCCACCCTGCACCTAGATCTCAGGTTCCAAGGGCGACTCTCATGCATGGCCTAGTAAAAACCAAACACAATTCATGAAAATACTTCTCTGAGGTCAGTTCCAGAATTCATTCTCTAAGAGGAATCACAACAGAGTTCAAGCCCAGGTGGACCCAGTCTTTTCTTCTAAGTGCCACACAAATTACCACAATTCCAAACAAAATGCTCCCACATAACCCTTTTCTTCTTCCATATAGACACTCATCATAACCTCTGGATGGAGGTTTCCATGAGGGGCGCAGGACAGGACAGTGTCCAAAATAACCTCCCTTGCCCCTCATTTGCCTAAAGTCAGTGTGGCCTGGAAATCCTGACTGTGAAACAGGAGTGATCAAATCGGCCTGCCGTTAATACAGCTTGGCTTCTCCAATTTGAGGCCTACTGACTGTAGGGTTTAGATTCTTCATGTAAATTGGGGTCATGAGAAAACCCAAGCACCTATGGGATAGCCTCTGCAGGGCTTTGAAGAACTCTTTTGAAACAAAGGATCCCTATTCTCACTTGATGGATGTCAGGAACCTTAGAGAGGAAGGCGAGAGTCTTCATAAACAATGACTGCTCTTTTGGCCATTTTGGTTTTTAATGCACCCATGGGATCTTTCTTTAGATCCATCAGGTGCTGAGAATCTAAGCTACAGCCTAACACAGGGCCAAGAGGCTGATTCAGACACATCCCTTTCCAAAGCAATTAAGCAAAGAGCCACAGGTGTTGCCCATTCATTTCCATTTGAAAACTGTTTTCTTCAGGCTTCACAAAGGGGTGGCCTGAGGCAAAGAACTTCCTGACATTCAGGGCAACAGAACAATAGGTAAGCAAAAGGCCCAAAGCAGGGTTTCTCCACTGAGATTTAATGGTCACACTAATATCTGATTTTTCAGAGATGCTCGCCATTCCTTTGAGCTATCCAGTACATGGTCATGGCACACAGCTTGGAAGTGGTACATACCTTAGACATAAAACCATGAGCCTATTCTGGAGAGGGGCAGAAGTCCAGAAGAAAACTGAAACTTAGGAAGATTGCAGGTGTTACCCATCGAAAAGGCAATCTTAAATCCATTCATAAATTGGACAGGATGAATGCTGGGAAGCATTCTACTAGACAGGACACATCCATTGATGCATTTTCTTTTCTAATATCTGCAACCACGGACACAGTGTGATAGACAGACATAGAAACACTCGCCTTGTCAAATGACTTACTAGAAACAGTTCATTCCACACCAAAAAAAGCGCCTTGCCTACCTATTCTCTGAACATGAGACAAAACCAGAAACCCACCCCCACACCCACAAAGGCACCTCCTTCCCCCAAGAAGTTCTGTGACTATCCGGACTGTCCTCTGACTGGTGAGCCATACTATATTCCCACGGAATGGCCTGATCTGTCTCAGATCTGGTCTCCTTGGCCAACTCTGTGCAGGTGTCAGGACCCAGAGGTGAGAAACTACCTGCTTTCTCAGGAATGACCCCTCTTTAGAGCTTTCCTGGCATTTGGCCATCCTCACATTAGTAGGTACCAAGAAAGACTGACACTGTCCTTGGTAAATCCAAACAAGTGAGACCACTGGGACTGGGACTGGGACTGGCTCTGGGTGCCTGGCTTCATGAATCCCAAGTTCAGAGATTTCCATCACCAAGGAAGTGAGGTGAGGTCACTTCCTTTAGGAACTGAATGAGGTCACTGCCTTGGCAACCACTTTGTCCTACCAGTGGCTTCCAAGTGTCACATGAGAAGGAGGCTGCCCCTACTTCCTGTGACACTTTCACAATTTAGAATGGTATACAACCATAGGCACCCAGAAACAGCTACCCACACAGGCCTGGTTTGGTCCATCTTCTCTAAATTAAGATGTGAGAGGCTGATTCAGACAGAACCCTTCATCCTGAACAGGTTGTTTGCCATTGAACATGACTTTTGTTCTCTCAGGTTCTTCATAGCTGCCTACATCTTCTTCAGTCAACATTTCTGCATGGAACTTTGAGGTTCTCAGCAGGTGGAAGATCCCCTACTTTCCTGTATTGTAAGACCAACTCTGTCCCTCCTCTCTGTAAATTTAGAATGAGGGAACAGTGTATGGTTAGGGTCAATAACATATTTGACTTGTGTTAGGAATCATTCTGCTGGATGAATAATGGTATTGGGAACCTGCAAAATTTATAAGAATATATATTTGAAATATAAGTATGAAAACATAAATCTAGTTACGATTTGAAGCCAGAAAGGGCATTGGGCCCTTCTTTGGGATATTTAGCTTTGAATTACATTCTGCATTTTAGTCTCAGATAAATCTATACACAATGGAATAAAACCTTGCACCTCAGATGCCTGAATGTCGAAGAGAACATCCAGTCAAAAATGGATAGTCGGTAGGATTTGGAAGATAGTAGGTTTAGGAAGAAGAGTGAGTCTTCGAGTTGGACCAATAGTTTTTTAGCAATAGGGTTTCGTTTAGAGAGTGAATGTAAATGTCAGCACATGTGAAGAGTCAGTCACAATGATGAACTGGGGAAAATATGTAGGAAAGCAGGTCTCAATAGAGACATTAGGAAATCAGACAAATTATAAAATGCGTGATAGGATTAGACATTTTCAACAGGGTTGAGGTTGAATATATAATCATAGGAAGAAACAAATATATAGTCCCCAACAATATTGACACTTGGGAGAATTAGGCATCCTGGACAAGGATGTTTTTAGTAATATATACTCACTTTCAATTTAGGGTTTGGTACAATCATAAGTGTGACCTTTGCATTTTTGTCCAGAATATTACTGTGATAAAATGTATATGTAGATCAGGTGACATGAGTATTTCTTCCACCATTATGGGAAGCAATATTTTTAAAACCCATAAATTAGTATTGGGTATACAAATAGGTGTACCCTGTGTCAATGAATATAGAGATGATGCATGAATAGATCGTACTGTGAATAAATAATATAACTGGATCCAACTTTAGAAATTGGAGTTAGAATAAATTGATATCTGAAAATGTACAGGAAATCTTATATTGATATTGGTATACATACATTCATTACAACCAATTATAAGTCTAATGGTAATATTAGGGTTACGGTTTATCATGAAGAGGGTGTGTGAGTTTTCCTTCAAAAGTGATTATGGAAATCGAAAATAATGTGTTTGTTAAGAAGTCTCATGAAACGACCAGTCGAAAAACCTGGAGGACTACATGTGTTTGGAAGCAGGAAGTGATTGAAAGTGAAACAAATGTCTTTAATTTTGAAATTTTGGGTGAAAAATTTATCCATGGATGTGCATTAACTGAAGAAATAGTACTGTACCAGTTTTAAATAAAAATGAACGTCAAAATACACATCATGTCCCATAGGAATCTACTTGCATTGATGTTAAACTTGGTAAGTTACGGTAGAAATATTAGGATTTGTATGCACCTTTCACTGAAGTTTGTTTTCAGTACTAGGAAACAAATAAGTATTTCAGGTGGATGAATATTTCTGAGAATAATCTTGTGCAAAGTTGATTACAAATCCACATACATGAATATGAATGTATTTAGGGAGTGAATAATAAGACACATATTTCATATTGTGAAAAATCTGGAGAGTATATATATACAAAACACACACAGACATTATAAAGTGGCAATATATATGCCAATCGAAATTCATGGTGAAATATATATCATTCGTAGATCCCGAAATATTAATTTTAATGAACATGGATTTATGAATAATGTTGTTCAACTAGGAAGGTCACCCATAGGTTGAATTTTAAGATCCAACAGCATTTAGCAGGAGTGATCTCTTCTCATAATTTGTATCTGCCAAGTCAGCCACCTCACAAGAATGTATATGTGATACCAGGTAGGATTCTATATGTGCATATAAAAATACATGTGCTGAATAGGCTACAGAGAAAGGGATACAGGAATTCACATATTCATTAACTTTAAAAACACATGGAGAACTATTTCAATTAAAAATTAACTAGATTTATAACACCTAACCTACATAATGCAAACGGCAAGTCCAACTATACACCATGCCTCTTCTGAACTGCTTGTATTTCTATTCTGTTTGAGTTATTTTTCTCCATCATATTAGGAATAGTAGTCAGAGTCTAGTAGGGTATAGTTTCGTGTCAGGGATTCAGTATTTTGAATGGAAAATTGGAAAATGAATCCAATGTGTATGCAAATATGTGCTACACAAAAATCTTCCCACTTTCATCCACAACAATGCCTTGACATTACCTTTGCCACAAGTAAGACACAATTAGAGGAGAAGAGTTAGAAAATACGTGAATACATATCTGGAATGGAATACGCTCAGGATTTCCCAACCTTGGAGGTGATAGAGCAGTTTCCATAAGTAAGGGACATGGTAAACACTCCACAAACATGGAGCTCTGCTGGCCTAAATACTTCTTGAGAAACTGCCTCTGAGGTTGGGCACTTGAAATATATGTTGTTGTCAGGAGCTTTAGCTTCCTTTATAGTGAGCCCATCAAAGCTGGGTCTGCATCTATGTGACCTGGAGGACATGGTTTCTTATTATCCAATGAACCTGAGGCAGCAGTGCTGAATTCTCTCTTTGTAGGTAAACTGTGGCCACTGGGGGCTAAGTGTCACCCCGTGTGGACTGTGAAGCCATTTGGTCCTCTTCCACTTTCTGTTGTGGTTCTTGCTGCTACACTGGGACTTTGGTATTTGCTTCACGAAATACAACAATTTCAACTGGGACACAGTGCTGGAGAGAGTTCTGTCACTGTGGTGGGTCACGGTCTGCAGGAGAATGCACCAACCAGGCTTCTTTCCCACATAGCTTGCACCATTGACCATGTCAACCTGATTCTGAAAATTGCCCTGAAACCTCTCTATATATCAAAATGCCTTTACAAATAAGGGTCTGCTGGCTGCACCATGTCCTTCACAAGGCATTTGGTAGCCAATGGCCAAACCACATGGACCTACCACAGATGTTTTATCACACACCTGCACACCTGCCCACCACTGCTCTAGGCCCACTACTCAGTAGGCTCCAACTTACTGGCATCTTTTTTCTACATTATTTTTATGAAACCCAGTCAATCAAGGCACCCTCTAGTATACTCATGATCAGCAACAGGACACCCAAAGATTCTCCAGTTCCACCTGGTCATGGGATTTTCAAAAATTTCATGGTATTTATCTAGCCATTTTTCAAGGATGAAGTTGGAGGCACTGTGGGTTTCAAGAACCACTAAATGTTGAGGAAGCTCATTTCAATGAAACTCTGGAGAACTCTCATAGGCAAGGCTTCCCAAAGAGTGGCCAAAAGGTCAAATATAGCCAGGCCCATTGAGGTATACGTTGTGAGTTCCATGTGTGTTTTGACTCTCAACTATGGCTAGCAAGTCTTTAAGAATAAAATCATGGGATATCTTGGCTGATATTCCCAGTGCTCTGTGGAAAGCCACCCTGGGCCTTGATCTCAGTTTATAAGAGCGACTCTCATGCGTGGCCTCCTAAAATTTCAACACAATTCATGCAATACTTCTCTGAGGTCAGTTCCAGAACTCAGTCTCTAAGGGGATTCACACCAGACTTCAAGCCCAGGTGGACCCTGTCATCTCTTCCAACCGTCACACAAATGACCACAATTAATACCAAAACAATCCCACATTGCCCTCCTCTTCTTCCATAAAGGCACTCATCATAACATCTGGCTGGAGGTTTCCATGAGGGGCACAGCCCAAGACAGTGTCCAAAATAAGCTCCCTTGGCCCTCATTTGCCTAAAGTCAGGGTGGCTTGGACACCCTTCTTGTGCACCAGGAGTGATCTGTAAGCGTAAAAGAAATTGAAATTAAAGTGTAAAAGTTAAAGTGTAAAAGACCGGGTGTTGTAAAGTTTTTAAGCAGCAAGGCTTGAGTTAAAATGTAAAGGACCAGGTATTGTTAAGTTCCTATGCTACACGCAAAACCTGAAATTCCTGTAGCTTGTAGGACAATTCCCGGACTACCCAGTAAATATTCCCCCTGACCGCCTGGTTTTTTAATAACCTAGGACCCTGTGAGGCCTGGCACATAGGCATTGCAGGGCCTAAACCAATCATTTTGAATGTGTACCCCGCTTTAGAACTGACCTATCACTCCCGCCTTACATGTTCCCACCAATAAATGAACTAATCATGTTTAGGAATTGTTGTTTGATTTTCCCGTGGTGTATGATGATTTCTTAAAGGAGACTGTAATATATGTAAAGTCCCGCCCTGCCCAAAAAGTGTACTTAAGCACTGCTCAACCCCTGCTCGGGGCTCTGGGATGCTCTCCCATCTTGAGTGAGCACGTAGCCCCAGCATGCTGGATTGGATCCTCAATAAACGGCTTTTACTGTTGCATGAGCTGCAGTTTCTTGATGGTCTCTTCCTCCAACATTCGCCGGAACCTTACATTTGGTGCATTGGCCGGGAATCACGCAGCGCAGGACAAGGAGACCTCAACGAACCTTTCTGGGGGTAAGTAAGGCGCCTCTTTCCTTCAAAAATGATTATGGAAATCGAAAATAATGTGTTTGGAAAGAATCTCATGAAAAGAACAGTCAAGAAACATGGAGGAATACATATGTTCTGAAGCAAGAAGTAATTGAAAGTGAACCAAATGCCTGCAGATTTGTGAACTTGTGGATGAAAAGTTATATCCTATGATATCCATCAACTGAAGAAATAGTAATGTACCACTGTTGAATAAAAATGAACTTCAAAATACACATCATGTCCCATAGGATTATACTTGCATTAATGTTAAACTGGGTCAGTTACCATGCAAATATTAGGATTTGTAAGCACAATTCACCGAAGTTTGTTTTCAGTACTGGAAAATAAATATGTATTTTATGTGGATGAATTTTTCTGAGAATAATCTTGTGCAAATTTGATTACAAATCCACATACATGAATATGAATGTATTTAGGGAGTGAATAATAAGACACATATATTTAATATTGTGAAAAATCTGGAGAGTATATATATATATATATATATATATATATATATATATATATATATATATATATATATTATAAAGATAAAAACACAGACATTAAAATGTAGCAATATATATGCCAATCAAAATTCATCATGAAATATATATCATCCTCATATCCAAAAATATTCTTTTTACTGAGCATGGATTTATGTATAATGTTGTTCATCTAGGAAATTCACCAATTTGTTGAATTTTCAGTTTCATCAGTATTTAGGGGGAGTGATCTCTTTTCACAATTTGTATCATCCAAAAACAGTGAGCTCACAAGAATGTATGTGTGATACCAGGTAGGATTCTAAATATGCATAATAAAATACATGAGATGAATAGGCTACAGAGAAAAGGAGACAGAAATTTACATATGTGTTAACTTTAAAAACTCATGGAGAAGTACTACAATGAAAAGTTGACTAGATTTATAACACATACACTTGATAAAGCAGAAGGCAAGTCCTAGTATACACCATGCCACCTATGAATGGCCTGTATTTCTATTCTGTTAGGTTTCTTTTTCTCCATCATATTAGGATTAGTAGTCAGAGTCTAGTAGGGTATGGGTTAGTGTCAGGGATTCAGTATTTCAAATGGAAAATAGGGAAATGAATCTAATGTGTATGCGAATATTTGTTAGACAAAAATCTTCCTACTGTCATCCAAAAAAATGCCTTGATAGTTCCTTCACCACAAGTAATACACAATTAGTGGAGAAGAGTTTGAAAATCTGTGAATATATATCTGGAAAAGAAAATGCTCAGGAGTTCACAACCTTGGAGGTGGTAGAGGAATTTCCAAAAGTAAGGTAAAGGGTAAACACTTCACAAACATGGAGCTCTGGTGGCCTAATTAATTTCTGAGAAACTGCCTCTGAGTTTGGGCCCTTGAAATGTTTGTTGTTGTCAGGAGCTTTCGCTTCCTTTGTAGTGAGACCATCAAAGCTGCGTCAGCATCTATGTGACCTGGATGACATGGTTCCTTATTTGCAATAGAACATGAGGCAGCAGTTCTGAATTCTCTCTTTGTAGGTAAACTGAGGCCACTGGGGTCTAAGTGTCTAACCATGTGGTCTGTGAAGCCATTTGGTCATACTTCACTTTTCGTGGTGTTTCTTACTGCTGCACTGGGAGTTTGGTATTGGCTTCACAAAATACAAAAAGAAAAACTGGGACACAGTGCTATAGAGAGTACTCTCACGTGTAGTGGGTGAGGGTCTGCAGGAGAATGCACCAACCAGGCTTCTATCCCCAAAAGGTTGCACCCATGTCCATATCAACCTGATTCTGAATATTGCCCTGAAACCTCTCCATATAATAAGGTCCGTTAACTTGTATGGTTCTGCTGGCTGCACCATGTCAGTCACAAGGCATTTGGAAGCCAATGGCAGATCCACATGGCCCCACGACAGATGTTTTATCATACACCTGCCCACCACTGCTCTAGGCCAACTAGTCAGCAGGCCTCAACATTCTGGCATCTCTGTTCTCACCGTTTTCATGAAACCCAGTCAATCAATGCAATGTCTGGTACACTCATGATCAGCAATAGACATCCAAAGGTTCTCCAGTGCCACCTGTTCATAAGAATTTAAAAAATTTCATGGTATTTATCTAGCCAATTTTCAAAGATAAATTTGGAGGCACTGTGGCATTCAATTCATTCGGGAACCATGAAATGGTGAGGAAGCTCATTTCAATTAAAGCTCGGGAGAACTCTCAGAGGCAAGGCTTCCCAAAGAGTGGCCAAAAGGTCACATTAAGCCAGGCCCATTGAGGTCTACAATTGAGGGCCATGTTTTTTTTGACTCTCAACTATGGCTTCCAAGTCTTTCTGAATAAAGTCATGTGATATCCTGGCTGAGATTCCCAGTGCTCTTTGAAAGCTATCCTGGGCCTAGATCTCAGTCTCCAAGGGCAACTCTCATGCGTGGCCTCCTAAAATCCCAACACAATTCATGCCAATACTTCTCTGAGATCTGTTCCAGAACTCAGTCTCTAAGGGGAATCACTCCAGAGTTCAAGCACAGGTGGACCCAGTCATCTCTTCCAACCACCACACAAATGACCACAATTAAACCAAAACACTCCCACATGGCCCTCATCTTCTTCAATTTAGAGACTCATCATAACCTCTGGCTGGAGGTTTCCATGAAGGGTGCAGCTTAAGACAGTGTCCAATATAAGCTCACATGCCTCTCATTTGCCTAAAGTCAGGGTGGCATGGAAACTCTTCCTGTGAAGCAGGAGTGATCAAATAGGCCTGCCAATAATACTGCTCTACTTCTCCAATTTGAGGCCTATTCTCTGTGGGGTATAGATTCTTTATGTGAATTGGGGTCATGAGAAAACTCAAGCAACTATGGGCTACCCTCTGCAGGGCTTTGAAGAATCCATTTGAGTGAGTCGAGGAGTTGGACCAAATGTTCTTTAGATATAGAGTTTTGATTAGAGAGTGAGTGTAAATGTCAGCATATGTGAACAGTCAGTCACAGTGATAAACTGGGGAAAATGTGTAGGAAAGCAGATATCAATAGAGACATTAGGAAATAAGGCAAAGTACAAAGTGGGTGATAGGATAAGACATTTTTAACAGGGTTCAGTTTCAATATATAATCTTAGGAAGAAACAAATATGTAGTCACCAATAGGAATGATATTTGAGATCATTAGTTAATCAGGGCATGGATGTTGTTAGTAATACATGCTCACTTTCAATATAGGCTTTGATACAATCATAAGTGTGACCCTTGCATTTTGTTTCAGGAATATTACCGTGATGAAATGTATATGTATATCAGGTGACTACAGTATTTCTTCCACCATTTCTGAAAGCAATATTTTAAAGACTTAAAAATTAGTATTGGGGATACAAACAGGTATACCATCGGTCTACGAATATAGAGATGATGCCTTAATAGACCATACTGTGAATAAATAATATAACTGGTTCAAACGTTAAATAATGGATTGAATTGATATCTGAAAATATATAGGAAATCTTATATTGATATACATACATTCATTCCAACCATTTATACATCTAATGGTAATATTAGCGTTATGGTTTATCATGAAGAGTGTGTGAGTTTGGCTTCAAAAGTGATTATGGAAATCAATAATACTGTGTTTGGAAAGAATCTCATGAAAAGAACAGTCAAGAAACATGGAGGAATACATGTGTTCTGAAGTAGGAAGTGATTGAAAGTGAACCAAATGCCTATAAATTTGTGAAATTGTGGATGAAAGGATATATCCTATAATGTCCATAAACTGCAGAAATAGTAATGTACCAGTGTCTGAATAAAAATGAACTTCAAAATACACATCATGGTCCCATAGGTGTCTACTTACATTGATGTGAAACTGGTTCAGTCACTGTAGAAATATTACGAATTGTATACACCATTCACTTAATTTACTTTTCAGTACTAGGAAAAAATATGTATTTAAGGTGGATGAATATTTCTAAGAATAATTTTGTGAAAAGTTGATTATAAATCTACATACACACACATGAGTTTACTTAGGGAGTGTATAATAAGACACATATATTTCATATTTTGAAAATCTTAAGAGTAGATATCTATATCTATATAGATAGATAGATAAATAGATAGATACACACATACACAGACATTAAAATGTAGCAATATATATGCCATTCGAAATTCATCATGAAATATATATCATCCACGTATCCAAAAATATTCATTTTACTGAACATTTATTTATACATAATATTGTTCATCTAGGAAATTCACCCATAGGTGGAAATTCCAGTTCCATCTGTATTTAGAGGGAGCGATCTCTTCTCACAATTTGTATCTTCCAAAATAAGCGATCTCACAAGAATGTACATGTGATACCAGGTAGAATTCTAAAAATGCATTAAAAAATACATTTGATGAAGAGGCTACAGAGAAAGGGAGACAGAAATTTACATATGTGTTAACTTTAAAAACTCATGGAGAAGTATTAAAATGAAAAGTTGACTAGATTTATAACACATACCATTGATAAAGCAGAAGGCAAGTCCAAGTATACACCATGCCTCCTATGAAAGGCCTGTATTTCTATTCTGTTAGGTTTCTTTTTCTCCATCATATTAGGTTTAGTAGTCAGAGTCTAGTAGGGTATGGGTTAGTGTCAGGGATTCAGTATTTCAAATGGAAAAAAGGAAAATGAATCTAATATGTATGCAAATATGTGCTACACAAAAATCTTCCCACTCTCAGCCAGAACAATGCTTTGACATTACCTTCGCCCCAAATAAGACACAATTAGTGGAGAAGAGTTAGAAAATCTGTGAATACATATGTGGAAAGGAAAATGCTCAGAACTTCACAAACTTGTAGGAGGTAGAACAGTTTACAAAAAGGGAGAGGGTAAACACTTCACAAACATGGAGCTCTGCTGGCCTAATGACTTTTTGAGAAACTGCCTCTGAGGTTGGGCAGTTGAAATATGTTTTTGTCAGGAGCTTTTGCTTCCTTTGTAGTGAGACCATCAATGCTGGGTCTCCATCTATGTGACCTGGATGACATGGTTCCTTATTTTCTAGTGGACATGAGGCAGCAGTGCTGAATTCTCTATTTGTAGGGAAACTTTGGCCACTGGGGTCTAAGTATCTAACCGTGTTGTCTGTAAAGCCATTTGTTCATGCTCCACTTTCGTGGTGTTTCTTACTGCTGCACTGTGAGTTTTGTATTGGCTTCACAAAATACAAGGAGCTCCACTGGGACACAGTGCTGGAGGATGTACTCTCATATGTGGTGGGTGAGGGTCTGCAGTAAAATGCACCAATGAGGCTTAAATCCCACATAGCTTTTCAACTCGACAATAGCCCCCTTATTCTGATCATTGGCAAGAATCCTCTCCATATAACAAGATGCCTTTACATAGAAGGGTCTGCTGGATGTACCATGTCAGTGACAAGTCATTTCTAAGCCAATGCCAGATCCACGTGGACCCACAACTGATGTTTTTTCACACACCTACACTCCACTGCTTTATGCCCACTAGTCTGCAGGCTCCAACTTACTGGCATCTATGTTCTACAGCATTTTCATGAAACACAGTCAATTAAGGCACTGTCTGGTACAATCATGATTAGCAACAGGACATCCAAATGTTCTCCAGTGCCACCTGGTCATGGTAATTTCAAAAAATTCATGGTATATATCTAGATATTTTTCAATAATGAAGTTGGAGGCACTGTGGGATTCAATTTATACAGGAACCAATAAATGGTTAGGAATCTCATTTCAATGAAAGCTCTGGTGAACTCTCACAGGCAAGGCTTCCCAAAGAGTGGGCAAAAGGTCTCATGAAGCCAGGCCCATTGAGGTCTACAATGTGAGTTGCATGTGTGTTTTGACTCTCAACTATGGCTGGAATCTTTCAGAATTAAATCTTGTGATATCCTGGCTTAGATTCCCAGTGCTCTGTGTAAAGTCACCCTGGGCCAAGATCTCAGATTCCAATGGTGAATCTCATGTGTGGCCTCCTGAAATCCCAACACAATTCATGGCAATACTTCTCTGAGGTCAGTTACACAACTCAGTCTCTAAGGGGAATCACAACAGAGTTCAAGCCCAGGTGGACCCAGGCATCTCTTCCAATTGCTACACAAATGATGACAATTAAAACCAAAACACTCTCACACGGCCCTCTTCATCTTTTATATAGACACTAATCATAACCTCTAGCTGGAGGTTTCCATGAGGGGCACAGCCCAAGACAGTGTCAAAAATAAACTCCCTTGCCCCTCATTTGCCTAAAGTCAGGGTGGCCTGGACAACGTTAGTGTGAAACAGAAGTGATCAAATAGGCCTGCCGTTAATACTACTCCACTTCTCAAATTTGAGGCCTACTGACTGTGGGGTATAGATTTTTAGTGTGAATTGGAGTTATAAGAAAACCCAAGCACCTATTGTCTCCCCTCTGCAGCCCTTTGAAGAACTTATTTGACACAAATGATCCCTATTCTCACTTGATGGAGGTCAGGAATCTTACAGAGGAAGGCGAGAGGCATCATCCACAATCACTGATCTTTTTTCCATTTAGGTTTTGGATGCCCACATGGGATCTTTCTTTAGATTCATCAGGTGCTGAAAATCTAAACCACAGGCTCACACAGGGCCAAGAGGCTGATTCAGACACATCCATTTCCAAAGCTATGAAGCAAAGAGCCACAGGTGATGCCCATTCATTTCCATTTGAAAACTGTTTTCTTCAGGCTTCACAAAGGGGTGGCCTGAGGCAAAGACCTTTCTGACATTCAGAGCAACAGAACAATAGGTAATCAAAAGGCCCCAAGCAGGGTTTCTCCACGGAGACTTTCCTGGTTACTCTGATATATGAGTTTTCTGAGATGCTCGCCATTCCCTTCAGCTATCCAGTACATGGCCATGTCACAGAGCTTGGAGGTGGTACATATCTTGTACAAAAATACATAATACTAATCTTGAGAGTGGCCAGAATTCATGAAAAAATGGAAAATTAGGTAGATAGCCGGTGTTGCCCATGGATAAGGCAAGCCTCAGTCCATTCATTAATTGGAAAGGATGCATGCTGGGAAGCTTTCTACTAGACAGGACACAACCAATGAGCTATTTTTTTTCTAATATCTACAAAGAAAAATACAGTGGGATACACAGACATAGAAACAGTCTCCTTGTCAAATGACTTACTGGAAACAGTCCACTCCAAACCAAACAAACCTCCTTTTTTACCTATTCTCAGAACATGAGAAAAAAACCACAAACACAAACCAACACCCACAAATGCAACTTTTTCCCACAAGTAGGTCTGTCACTATCTGGAGTGTCCTCTGACTGGTAGGCCATATGATGTTCCCCAGAAATGGCCTTTCTGTCTCACATCTGGTCTCCTTGGTCAACTCTGTGAAGTTGTCAGGAGGCAGTGGTGAGCCAATTCCTGTCCTCTCAGGAAAGACCCCTCTTCAGAGCTTTCTTGGTATTTGGCAACCCTTACATCAGTAGGTACCAAGAAAGACTGACTCTGTCCTTAGTGAATCCAAACAAGTGAGCCCACTGCAACTGGGACTGGGACTGGCTCTGGGTGCCTGGCTTCCTGGATCACAAAATTCAGAGAGTTCCATCACCAAGGAAATGAGGTGAGGTCACTACCTTCAGGAAATAAATGAGGTCCCTGTCTTGGCCACCACTTTGTCCTAACAGTTGCGTCCTAGTGTCTCCTGACATGGAGGCTGCCCTACTTCCTGTGATACATTCACATGTTAGAATGGTATAGAAACCATAGTCACCTGGGAACAGCTCTCCACACAGGCCTGCTTTGGTCCATCTTCCCTGCATTAAAAATAGAGAGGATGACTCAGACACATCCTTTCATCCTGACCGTGTTGTTTGCCATGGAATATGACTTTTGTTCTCTCAGGTCTTTCATAGCTGCCAACATCTTCTCCAGGGATTATTTCTGCATGGATTTTGAGGTACTCAGCAGGTGGAAGATCTCCTAACTTCCTGTATTGTAATATCAACTTTATCCCTCCTCTTCTGTAAAGTGAGATTGAGGGAACATTGTATGGTTAGGGTCAATAGCATGTTCCATTTGGCTTAGGAATCATTCTGCTGGATGAATAATGGTATTGGGAACCAGCGATATTTAAAAGAATATAGAGGTAAAATATAAGTATGAAAACAGAAATCTAGGTAATATTTTAAGCCCAGAAGGATTTGGGCCCTTGATTGGGATCCTTAGCTTGAGTAATGTTTTGCACCGAGGTCTCAGTTAAATCGATATACAATGGCATAAGACCCTGTACCTCAGATGATTGAATGTAGAAGAGAACATCCAGTGAAAAAGGGATAGTGTGTAGGATTAGAAAGATAGTCCGTAGGTTTAGAAGGAAGAGTGAGTCTAGGATTTGGACCAAAAGTTCTTTAGCAATAGGTTTCGGTTAGAGAGTGAATATTAATGGCACCATATGTGAAAAGTCGGGCACAATGATGAACTGGGAAAAAATATGTAGGAAAGCAGACATAAATAGAGACATTAGGAAATCAGGCAAAGTATAACGTGAGTGATAGGATTAGACATTTTCAACAGGGTTGAGGTTGAATACATAATCTTAAAAAGAAACAAAAATGTAGTCACCAATTGGATTGACATTTGAGAGCATTACGCAAACTGGGCATGGATGTTTTTAGTAATCCATGTTCACATTCCATTGAGGCTTTATTGCAATCATACCGGTGACCTTTGCATTTTGTGTCCAGAATATTACTGTGATAATATGTATATGTAGATCAGGTGACATGAGTATTTCTTCCACCTTTTCTGGGAGCAATATTTTGAAAACATATGAATTAGTACTGGGGATACTAATAGGTTTACCCTGTGTTGATGAATATAGAGATGATGCATTAATAGACCATACTGTGAAAAAATTATATGACTGGTTCCAAATTTAAATAATGGATTGTTTTAATATCTGAAAATATAGAGGAAATCATATATTGATATACGTACATTAATTCCAACCAGTTATATATCTAATGGTATTATTAGGGTTACCGTTTATCATGAATAGTGTGTGAGTTTTGCTTCAAAAATGATTATTCAATCGAAAATAACGTGTTTAGAAAGAAGTCCAGTGAAAAGACCCGTCAAGAAACATGAAGGAATATATGTGTTCCGAAGGAGGAAGTGATTGAAAGTGAACCAAATATTTATAAATTTGTGAACTTGTGAATGAAAGGATATATTTTATGATGTCCATAAACTGAATAAATAATAACGTACCAAGTTTGAATAAAAATGAACTTTAACAAACACATCATATCAAATAGGAATGTATTTGCATTGATGTTAAACTTGGTCAGTTACTCTAGAAATATTAGGATTTGTAAGAACCCTTCCCTGAAGTTAGTTTTCAGTACTAGGAAACAAATATGTATGTCAGTGGATGTATATTTCTGAGAATAAACTTGTTAAAAGTTAATTATAAATCCACATATATGAATATGAATGAATTCAGGCGGTGTATAAGAAGACATATATTTCATATTTTGGAAAATCTGGAGACTATATATATATATATATATATATATATATATATATATATATAGACACACAAACACACACACATTATAATGTCACAATATATATGTCAATCGAAATTCATCATGAAAAATAACTCATCCGCATATCCCAAAATATTTATTTTACTGAACATGGATGTATGTAGAATGTTGTTCATCTAGGAAGCTCACCCATGGGTGGAATTTTCTGTACCAACAGCATTTAGGAGGAGTGATCTCTTCTCACAAATAGTATCTGCCAAGTCAGCCACCTCACAAGAATGTACGTGTGAAACCAGGTAGGATTCTATTTGTGCATATAAAAATACATGTGCTTAATAGGCTACAGAGAAAGGGAGACAGGAATTCATATATTTCTTAACTTTAAAAACACATGGAATAGTGTGTAGTGTCCCTCTTTATCCCTTTTGATTAACTTTGGCTTAAAAAAAAGAATTTTATTGAGAATTTTTGTATATATGTTTGTCAGGAATATTGCTCTGAAGTTTTCTTTCCTTGATGTGTCTTTGTCTGATTTTGGTATGTGAGTGATACTATCCTCATGAAATGAGTTTGGAGGAGTTCCATGCTTTTCTATTTTATGGAATAATTTGAGGAGTATTGTGATGAATGCTTCTTTGAAGGTCTTGTAGAACTTGACTGAGAATCTGTCTGTTCCTGGGCGTTGCTTGATTGGTAGGCTGTTGACAGCAACTTCTATTTCATTGCTTGAAATTGATTTGTTTAAATTGTTCATGTCCTACTAATTCAGTTTGGGTATATCTCTAAAATTTTATTGATGTCATCATGGTATTTTAATTTATTAGAGTATAAATTTTCAAATTAGTTTTTAATTATTCTCTGTATTTTAGTTGTGTACTCTGTAAAAGTTCTTTTACGATCCTTAATTTTAGTAATTTGAGGTTTTTTTTCTTCATTAGCTTGGTTAAGCATGTGTCAATTTTATTTAGTTTTCGAAGATTAAATTTTGTTTTGTGTCAAAAAAAAATAACATATGGAAAAGTATTTCAGCAAATTGAATAGATTTATAACTCCTACCTTATATCATGCAAAAGGCAAGTCCAACTATACACCATGTCCCTTCTGAAATGCTTGTATTTCTATTCTGTTTGGGATATTTTTCTCCATTATATTACTATTAGTAGTCAGAGTCTAGTAGGGTATATGAATGTTTCTGAGAATAATCTTGAGAAAAGATGATTATAAATACACATTCATGAATATGAAAAATTTAGGAAGTGCAAAATAAGACAAAAATATTCCATATTTTCAAAAATTTGGAGAGTATATCTATATCTATCTATATCTGTATCTATATCTATACACACACACACACACACACACAACACTCACAGACATTAAAAAGTACCAATATAAATGCCAATAGGAATTCATCAGTAAATATATATCATCCACAGATGCAAAAATATTTATTTTACTGAACATGAGTTTATGTATAATGTTGTTCTACTAGGACGCTCTCCTATAGGTTGAATTTTCATTTAAAACAGTTTTAGGAGGAGTGAACCCTTCTCACAATTTGTATCTGCCAAGACAGCCACCTCACAAAAATGTACGTGTGATACCTGGTAGGATTCTATATGTGCATATAAATATACATATGTGAATAGGCTACAGAAAAGGAAAACAAGAATTCACATATTTGTTAAATTTAAAAACACATGGAGAATATTTCCATTAAAATTTGACTAGATTTATAACACCTACCTTATATAATGCAAATGTCAAGTCCAAATATACAACATGTCTCCTCTGAAGTGCTTGTATTTCTATTGTGTTGGGTTAATTTTTCCCATTATAATAGGATGAATAGTCTGAGTCTACTAGGTATGGGTTAGTTTCAGGGATTCAGTATTTGAATGGAAAATTGGAAAATGAATCCAATGTGTATGTAAATATATGCTGCACAAATATCCTCCCGCTCTCATCCAGAACAATGCCTTGATATTACCTTCACCCCAAGTAAGACGCAATTAGAGGAGAAGAGTTACAAAATCAGTGAATACATATCTGGAATGGAAAATGCTCAGGAGTTCACAACCTTTGAGGTGGTAGAGGAGTTTCCAAAATTAAGGTACAGGGTAAACACTCCACAAACATGGAGCTCTGTTGGCCTAAAAACTTTTTGAGAAACTGCGTCTGAGCTTCTGCAATTGAAACATATGTTGTTTTCAGATGATTTGGCTTCCTTTGTAGTGAGACCATCAAAGCTGGGTCTGCATCTATGTGACCTGGAGGACATGGTTTCTTATTTTCCAATGAACAAGATGAAGCAGTGCTGAATCCTCTCTTTGTAGGTAATCTGAGGCCACTGGGGACTAAGTGTCTCCCCGTGTGGACTGTGAAGCCATTAGGTCCTCCACCACTTTTTGTGGTGTTTTTCCTGCTGCATTGTGAGTTTGGTATTTGTTTCACGAAATACTAGGAGCTAAACTGAGACACAGTGCTGGAGGGAGTTGTGTCACGAGTCGTGGGTCAGGGTCTGCAAGAGAATTCACAAACTAGGCTTCTATCTCTCACAGCTTGGCCCATTGCCCCCTTGTCCATATCAACCTGATTCTTCATTTTCCTCTGAAAACTCTCCATATAACAAGATGCCTTTACATATAAGGGTCTGCTGGCTGCACCATGTCAGTTACAAGCCATTTGGAATCCAATGGTAGATCCACATGGCCCTACCACGGATGTTGTATCAAACACCTCCCCACCACTGCTCTAGACCCACTACTCAACAGGCTCCAACTTACTGGCATCTCTGTTCTACATCATTTTCATGAAACTCAGTAAATCAAGGCACAGTCTGGTATACTCATGAACAGTAACAGGACATCCAATATTTCTCCAGTGCCACCTGGTCATAGGAATTTTAAAAATTTCATGGTATTTATCTATCCATTTCTCGAGCATGAAGTTGGAGGCACTGTGGATTTCAATTCATGCAGCAAACATTAAATCTTGAGGAAGCTCATTTCAATGAATTCTCTGGAGAACTCTCACAGGCAAGGCTTCCCAAAGAGTGGACAAAAGGTCACATTAGGCCAGGCCCATTGAGGTCTACAATGTGAGGTCCATGTGTGTTTTGACTCTCAACTATGGCTGCCATTTCTTTAACAATAAAATCATGTGATATCCTTGCTGAGATTCCCAGGCCTCTGTGGAAATCCACCCGGGGCCTAGGTCTCAGTTTCCAAGAGCGACTTTCATGCTTGGCCTATTAAAATCCCAACAAAATTCATGACAATGTTTCTCTGAGTTCAGTTCCAAAACCCAGTCTCTAAGGGGTATCACACCAGAGTTCAAGCCTACGTGTACCCAGTCATTTTTTCCAATGCCACACAAATGACCAAAATTAAAACCAAAACACTCCCACATGGCCCTCATCTTATTCCATATAGGGAATCATCTTAACCTCTGGCTGGAGGTTTCCATGAGGGGCGCAGCCCAAGACAGTGTCCAAAATCAGCTCGTTTGCCCCTCATTTGCCTAACGTCAGGGTAGCCTGGACACAGTTTCTGTGAACCAGGAGTGAACAAATAAGCCTGCCGTTAATACTTCTGTCTTCCTCCAATTTGACGCCTACTGATTTTAGATATCGATTCTTTAGGTGATTTAGAGTCATGCAAAAACACAAGCACCTCTGCAGGGCTTTGAATAACTCATTTGACCCAAAGAATCCCTATTCTCATTTGATGGAGTGCAGGAACCTAACAGAGGAAGGCAAGAGACTTCATCCACAATGAATGATATTTTTTGCCATTTTGGTTTTGGAAGCTCACATGAGATCATTCTTAAGATCCATCAGGTGCTGAGAATCTAAGTCACAGCCACACACAGGTCCAAGAGGCTGATAAAGACACATCCCTTTCGAAAGCAATTAAGCAAGAGCCACAGGTGAGGCCCATTCATTTCCATTTGAAAACTGTTTTCTTCAGGCTTCACAAAGGGGTGGCCTGAGCAAAGACCTTCCTGACATTCAGTGCAACACAACAATAAGTAAGCAAAAGGCCCAAAGCAGGGTTTCTGCACTGAGACTATCCTGGTCACACTGATATCTGAGTTTTCTGAGATGCTCGCCATTCTCTTCAGCTATCCAGTACATGGTCATGTCACAGAGCTTGGAGGTGGTACATATTTAGGACACAAATCCATGATCCTATTCTGGAGAGTGGCCAGAATTCAGGAAGAAAACAACAACTTAGAAAGATAGCAGGTGTTGCACATCGATAAGACAAGCTGCAGTCCATTCATATATTGGGCAGGATGAATTATGGGAAGATTTATACTAGACAGGACACATCCATTAATGCATTCTCTTTTCTAATGTGTACAACAACGGACACAGTGGGATACACAGAAACAGAAACACTCGCCGTGTCAAATGACTTACTAGAAACTGTCCAGTCCAATCCAAACAAACCGCCTTTCCTATCTATTCTCAGAACATGAGACAAAACAACAAACCCACACCCACTCCCACAAAGGCACCTCCTTCCCCCAAGTAGGTCTGTGACTATCCGGAGTGTCCTCTGACCGGTGGGCCATACAATGTTCCCCCAAAATGGCCTGTCTTCTCTCAGATTGTGTTTCCTTGACCAACTCTGTGAAGATGTCAGGAAAAAGTGGTTATCCACTACCTGTTTTCTCAGAAATGGTCCACCTTCAGAGCTCTCCTGACATTTTGCCATTCTCACATCATTAGGTACCAAGAAAATTGACTCTGTCCTTGGGAAATCCAAACAAGTGAGCCCACTGGGACTGGGACTGGGACTGCATCTGGGTGCCTGGCTTCTTGGATACCAAGTTCAGAGAGTTCCATCACCAAGGAAATGAGGTATGTCACATTCTTTGGAACTGAATGAGGTCCCTGCCTTGGCACCCACTTTGTCCAAACAGTTGCTTCCAAGGGTAACATAAGATGGAGGTTGCCCCTACTTCCTGTGACACTTTCATAAGGTAGAATGTATATCAACCATTGGCACCCGGGAACATCTCTCCACTAAGGCCTGGTTTGGTCCCTCTTCTCTACAATAAGAAGAGAGATGCAGATTCAGAAACATCCCTTCATTCTGACCAGGTTGTTTGCCATGGAAGATGACTTTTGCTCTCTCAGTTGCTTCATACCTGTGTACAACTTATCCAGGTATCATTTTTGCATGGACATTTGAGGTTCTCATTAGGTGGAAGGTCCCCAACTTTCCTGTATTGTAAGAACCACTCTGTCCCTGCTCTTCTGTAAAATGATTGAGGGAACAGTGTATACTTGGGGTTAAAAACAGGTTTGATTTGGGTTACGAACGATTCTGTGCGATGAATAATGGTATTGGTAACTTGCAATATTTACAAGAATATAGAGGTGATATATAAGTATGAAAAGAGAAATCTAGGTATGATTTGAAGCCCAGAAGGGTTTTGCCCTTGATTGGGATACTTAGCTTTGAATTATGTTCTGCAAAGATGTCTCAGATAATTCGATATACAATGGCATAGGACTTTGTACATTGGATGATTTAATTTAGAAGAGAACATCCAGTCAAAAAGGGATATTCAGTACGATTAGGAAGATAGTCGGTAGGTTTAGGAAGAAGAGTGAGTATAGGATTTGGACTAAAAGTTCTTTAGCAATACACTTTTGGTTATAGAGTGAATGTAAATGTCAGCTCATATGAAGAGTCAGTCACTATGTTGAACTGGGGAAAATATGTAGAAAAGCAGATATCAATAGAAACATTACGAAATCAGGCAAATTATAAAGTGAGTGATAGAATTGGACATTTTCAACAGGGTTGGGTTTGAATATATAAATTAGGAAAAAACAAAAATGTAGTCACCAATAGGATTGACAATTGACAGCATTAGGCAACCTAGACACGGATGTTTTTAGAAATCCATGTTCACTTTCCATTTAGGATTTGGTACAATCATAAGTGTGACCTTTCCATTTTTGTCCAGAATATTACTGTGATAATGAGGTGACATGAGTATTTCTTTCACCATTTCTGGGAGCAATATATTGAAGATGTAAAATAAGAATCGGGGTACAAAGAGGTGTACCCTGTTTCTATGAACATAGAGAAAAAGCATGAATAGACCATACTGTGAATAAATAATATAACTTTTTTGAACTTGAAATAATGAATTGAACTGATATCTGAAAAATTAAAGGAAATCGTATATTGATATACAATCATTCATTCCAACCAGTGATATATCTAATGGAAATATTAGTGTTTTGGTTTATCATGAAGAGTGTGTGAGGTTTGCTTAAAAATGATTATGGAAATTCAAAATAATGTGTATGGAAAGAAGTCTCATGAAAAGACCAGTCAAGAAACCCTGAGAATACATGTGTTCAGAAGCAAGAAGTGATTAAAGTTGAAACAAATGCCTATTAATTTGTGAACTTGTGGATGAAATGTATATCCTATGATGTGCAAAAACTGAAGAAACAATAATGTACCAGTGTCGAATACAAATGAATGACAAATTACATATCATGTCCCATAGGAGTCTACTTGCATTGATGTTAGACTGGGTCAGTTACTGTAGAATAATTAGGATTTGTATGCACCATTCACTGAAGTTAGTTTTCAGTACTAGGAAACAAATATGTATTTCAGGTGGATGAATATTTCTGATTATAATCTTGTGAAAAGTGGATTATAAATCCACATACATGAACATGAATGAATTTAGAGAGTGTATATTAGACATATATATTTCATATTTTGAAAAATTTGGAGAGTATATCTATATCTATATCTACACACACACACACACACACACACACACACACACAAACACACACAACACTCACAAACATTAAAAAGTGCCAATATACATGCGAATCGAAATTCATCAGTAAATATATATCATCCACAGATGCAAACATATTTATTTTACTGAACATGAGTTTATGTATAATGTTGTTCTACTAGGACGCTCTCCTATAGGTTGAATTTTCATTTCCAACAGCATTTAGGAGGAGTGAACTCTTCTCACAATTTGTATCTGCCAAGACAGCCACCTCACAAAAATGTACGTGTGATACCTGGTAGGATTCTATATATGCATATAAATATACTTGTGTGAATAGGCTACAGAAAAGGGAAACAAGCATTCATATATTTGTTAAGTTTAAAAACACATGGAGAATATTTCCATTAAAATTTGACTAGATTTATATCTCCTAACTAATATAATGCAAATGTCACGTCCAACTATACAACATGTCTCCTCTGAAGTCCTTGTATTTCTATTGTGTTGGGTTAATTTTCCCCATTATATTAGGATGAATAGTCTGAGTCTACTTGGTATGGGTTAGTGTCAGGGATTCAGTACTTCGAATAGAAAATTGGAAAATGAATCCAATATGTATGTAAATATATGCTGCACAAATATCCTCCCGCTCTCATCCAGAAGAATGCCTTGACATTACCTTCACCCCAAGTAAGACACAATTAGAGGAGAAGAGTTACAAAATCAGTGAATACATATCTGGAATGTAAAATGCTCAGGAGCTCACAACCTTGGAGGTGGTAGAGGAGTTTCCAAAACTAAGGGACAGGGTAAACACTCCACAAACATGGAGCTCTGCTGGCCTAAAACCTTTTTGATAAACTGCCTCTGAGCTTCCGCACTTGAATTATATATTGTTTTCAAGAGATTTGGCTTCCTATGTAGTGAGACCATCAAAGCTGGGTCTACATCTATGTGACCTGGAGGACATGGTTTCTTATTTTCCAATGAACAAGATGAAGCAGTGTTGAATCCTCTCTTTGTAGGTAAACTGAGGCCACTGAAGACAAATTGTGTCCCCATGTGAACACCGAAGCCATTTGGTCCTCCTCCACATTTTGTGGTTATTTTTCTGCTGCACTGTGAGTTTGGTATTTGTTTCCCGAAATACTAGGAGCTAAACTGGGACACAGTGCTGGAGGGAGTTCTGTCACGTGTGGTGGGTCAGGGTCTACAAGAGAATGCACCAACTAGGCTTCTATCTCTCACTGCTTGCCCCATTGGCCCCATGTCCATATCAACCTGATTCTTCATTTTCCTCTGAAAACTCTCCATATAACAAGATGCCTTTACATATAAGGGTCTGCTGGCTGCACCATGTCAGTTACAAGCCCTTTGGAATCCAATGGTAGATCCACATGGCCCTACCACGGATGTTGTATCAAACACCTCCCCACCACTGCTCTAGACCCACTACTCAGCAGGCTCCAACTTACTGGCATCTCTGTTCTACACCATTTTCATGAAACTCAGTAAGTCAAGGCACTGTCTGGTATACTCATAATCAGCAACAGGACATCCAATGTTTCTCCAGTGCCACCTGGTCATAGGAATTTCAAAAATTTCATGGTATTTATCTAGCCATTTTTCAAGCATTAAGTTGGAGGCAATGGGGGTTTCCATTCATTCAGAAAACATTAAATGGTGAGGAAGCTCATTTCAATGAATTCTCTGGAGAACTCTCACAGGCAAGGCTTCCCAAAGAGTGGACAAAAGGTCACATTAGGCCAGGCCCATTGAGGTCTACAATGTGAGGTCCATGTGTGTTTTGACTCTCAACTATGGCTGCCATTTCTTTAAGAATAAAATCATGTGATATCCTTGCTGAAATTCCCAGGCCTCTGTGGAAATCCACCCGGGCCTAGGTCTCAGTTTCCAAGAGTGACTTTCATGCGTGGCCTCTTAAAATCCCAACAAAATTCATGGCAATGCTTCTCTGAGTTCAGTTCCAAAACCCAGTCTCTAAGGGGAATGACACCAGATTTCAAGCCCACGTACACCCAGTCATTTTTTCCAATGCCACACAAATGAACAAAATTAAAACCAAAACAAAAACCAAAACACTCCCACATGGCCCTCATCTTATTCCATATAGTCAATCATCTTAACCTCTGGCTGGAGGTTTCCATGAGGGGCGCAGCCCAAGACAGTGTCCAAAATCAGCTCGTTTGCCCCTCATTTGCCTAAAGTCAGGGAAGCCTGGAAACCGTTTCTGTGAATGAGGAGTGAACAAATAAGCCTGCAGTTAATACTTCTGTGTTTCTCCAATTTGAGGCCAACTGAATTTAGGTATCGATTCTTTAGGTGATTTCGAGTCATGCGAAAACACAAGCACCTCTTCAGGGCTTTGAAGAACTCATTTGACCCAAAGAATCCCTATTCTCATTTGATGGAGTGCAGGAACCTAACAGAGGAAAGCAAGAGACTTCATTCACAATGAATGATATTTTTTGCCATTTTGGGTTTGGAAGCTCACATGGGATCTTCTTAAGATCCATCAGGTGCTGAGAATCTAAGTCACAGCCACACACAGGTCCAAGAGTCTGATAAAGACACATCCCTTTCCAAAGCAATTAAGCAAAGAGCCACAGGGGAGGCGCATTCATTTCCATTTGAAAACTGTTTTCTTCAGGCTTCACAAAGGGGTGGCCTGAGGCAAAGACCTTCCAGACATTCAGTGCAACACAACAATAAGTCAGCAAAAGGCCCAAAGCAGGGTTTCTGCACTGAGACTTTCCTGGTCACACTGATATCTGAGTTTTCTGAGATGCTCGCCATTCTCTTCAGCTATCCAGTACGTATCCATGTCACAGAGCTTGGAGGTGGTACCATTTTGGACACAAATCGATGAGCCTATTCTGGAGAGTGGCCAGAATTCGGGAAGAAAACAACAACTTAGAAAGATAGCAGATGTTGCACATCGATAAGACAAGCTGCAGTCCATTTATATATTGGCAGGATGAATTATGGGAAGATTTATACTAGACAGGACACATCCATTAATGCATTCTCTTTTCTAATGTCTACAACAATGGACACAGTGGAATACACAGAAACAGAAACACTCGCCGTGTCAAATGACTTACTAGAAACTGTCCACTCCAAACCAAACAAACCTACTTTCCTATCTATTCTCAGAACATGAGACAAAACAACAAACCCACACGCACTCCCACAAAGGCACCTCCTTCCCCCAAGTAGGTCTGTGACTATCTGGGGTGTCCTCTGACTGGTGGGCCATACTATGTTTTCCCGAAATGTCCTGTCTTCTCTCCGATCTTGTTTCCTTGAACAACTCTGTGAAGAAGTCAGGAAAAAGTGGTTAGCCACTACCTGTTTTCTCAGGAAAGGTCCATCTTCAGAGCTCTCCTGGCATTTGGCCTTCCTCACATCATTAGGTACCAAGAAAACTGACTCTGTCCTTGGTAAATCCAAACAAGTGAGCCCACTGGGACTGGGACTGGGACTGCCTCTGGCTGCCTGGCTTCTTGGATACCAAGTTAAGAGAGTTCCATCACCAAGGAACTGAGGTATGTCACATTCTTTGGAACTGAATGAGGTCACTGCCTTGGCAACCACTTTGTCCTAACAGTTGCTTCCAAGGGTAACATAAGATGGAGTTTGCCCCTACTTCCTCTGACACTTTCATAAGGTAGAATGTATATCAACCATTGGCACCCTGGAACAGCTCTCCACCCAGGCCTGGTTTGGTCCATGTTCTCTACAATAAGAAGAGAGAGGCCGATTCAGACACATCCCTTCATCCTGACCAGGTTGTTTGCCATGGAAGATGACTTTTGCTCTCTCAGGTGCTTCATACCTGCTTACAACTTCTCCAGGTATGATTTGTGCATGGACATTTGAGGTTCTCTTAATGTGGAAGGTCCCCAACTCTCCTGTATTGTAAGAACCACTCTGTCCCTGCTCTTCTGTAAAATGATTGAGGGAACAGTGTATACTGGGGGTTAAAAACAGGTTTGATTTTGGTTATGTATGACTCTGTGCGATGAATAATGGTATTGGGAACCTGAAATATTTACAAGAATATTGAGGTGAAATATAAGTATGAAAACAGAAATCTAGGTATGATTTGAAGCCCAGAAGGGTTCTGCCCTTGATTGGGATACTGAACTTTGAATTATGTTCTGCAAATTTGTCTCAGATAATTTGATATACAATGGCATAGGACCTTGTACATTGGATGATTGAATTTAGAAGAGAACATCTAGTCAAAAAGGGATATTCAGTAGGATTAGGAAGATAGTCAGTAGGTTTCGGAAGAAGAGTGAGTATAGGATTTGGACCAAAAGTTCTTTAGCAATAGACTTTCAGTTATAGAGTGAAAGTATATTTCAGCACATATGAAGAGTCAGTCACTATGTTGAACTGGGGAAAATATGTAGAAAAGCAGATATCAATAGAAAAATTACGAAATCAGGAAAGTATAAAGTGAGAGATAGAATTAGACATTTTCAACAGGGTTGAGTTTGAATATATAAATTAGGAAAAAACAAAAATGTAGTCACCAATAGGATTGACAATTGACAGCATTAGGCAACCTAGACACGGATGTTTTTAGAAATCCATGTTCACTTTCCATTTAGGATTTGGTACAATCATAAGTGTGACCTTTCCATTTTTTGTCCAGAATATTACTGTGATAATGAGGTGACATGAGTATTTCTTTCACCATTTCTGGGAGCAATATATTGAAGATGTAAAATAGAATCGGGGGTAGAAAGAGGTGTACACTGTTTCTATGAACATAGAGAAAAAGCATGAATAGACCATACTGTGAATAAATAATATAACTTTTTTGAACTTCAAATAATGAATTGAACTGATATCTGAAAAATTAAAGGAAGTCGTATATTGATATACAATCATTCATTCCAACCAGTTATATATCTAATGGAAATATTAATGTTTTGGTTTATCATAAAGAGTGTGTGAGTTATGCTTCAAAATGATTATGGAAATTCAAAATAATATGTTTGGAAAGAAGTCTCATGAAAAGACCATTCAAGAAACCCTGACAATACATGTGTTCTGAAGCAAGAAGTGATTAAAGTTGAAACAAATGCCTATTAATTTGTGAACTTGTGGATGAAATTTATATCCTATGATGTGCAAAAACTGAGGAAACAATAATGTAGCAGTGTCGAATACAAATGAATGACAAATTACATATCATGTCCCATAGGAGTCTACTTGCATTGATGTTAGACTGGGTCAGTTACTGTAGAATAATTAGGATATGTATGCACAATTCACTGAAGTTAGTTTTCAGTACTAGGAAACAAATATGTATTTCAAGTGGATGAATATTTATGATTATAATCTTGTGAAAAGTTGATTACAAATCCACATACATGAACATGAATGAATTTAGAGAGTGTATATTAGACACATATATTCCATATTTTGAAAAATTTGGAGAGTATATCTATATCTATATCTACATCTATATATATATCTATATATATCTATCTATTTATATATATATATATATATATATATATATATATATATATATATATATACACACACACACACGCACACACACACACACACACACACAACACTCACAGACATTAAAAAGTACCAATATAAATGCCAATCGAAATTCATCAGTAAATATATATCATCCACAGATGCAAACATATTTATTTTACTGAACATGAGTTTATGTATAATGTTGTTGTACTAGGACGCTCTCCTATAGGTTGAATTTTCATTTCCAACAGCATTTAGGAGGAGTGAACTCTTCTCACAATTTGTATCTGCCAAGACAGCCACCTCACAAAAATGTACATGTGATACCTGGTAGGATTCTATATATGCATATAAATATACATGTGTGAATAGGCTACAGAAAAGGGAAACAAGAATTCACATATTTGTTAAGTTTAAAAACACATGGAGAATATTTCAATTAAAATTTGACTAGATTTATAACTCCTACCTTATATAATACAAATGTCAAGTCCACCTATACAACATGTCTCCTCTGAAGTGCTTGTATTTCTATTGTGTTGGGTTAATTTTCCCCATTTTATTAGGATGAACTGTCTAAGTCTACCAGGTATGGGTTAATGTCAGGGATTCAGTACTTCGAATGGAAAATTTGAAAATGAATCCAATGCGTATGTAAATATATGCTGCACAATTTCCTCCCGCTCTCATCCAGAAGAATGCCTTGACATCACCTTCACCCCAAGTAAGACACAATTAGAGGAGAGGAGTTACAAAATCAGTGAATACATATCTGGAATGGAAAATGCTCAGCAGTTCACAACCTTGGAGGTGGTAGAAAAGTTTCCAAAATTAAGGGACAGGGTAAACACTCCACAAACATGGAGCTCTGCTGGCCTAAAATCTTTTTGAGAAACTCCTCTGAGATTCCGCACTTGAAATATATGTTGTTTTCAGGAGATTTGGCTTCCTTTGTAGTGAGACTATGAGAGCTGGGTCTGCATCTATGTGACCTGGAGGACATGGTTTCTTATTTTCCAAAGAACTAGATGAAGCAGTGCTGAATCCTCTCTTTGTAGGTTAACTGATGCCACTGGAGACTAAGTGTCTCCCCGTGTGGACTGTGAAGCCATTTGGTCCTCCTCCACTTTTTGTGGTGTTTTTCCTGCTGCACTGTGAGTTTGGTATTTGTTTCACGAAATACTAGGAGCTAAACTGGGATGCAGTGCTGGAGGGAGTTGTGTCACGTGTGGTTGGTCAGGGTCTGCAAGGGAATGCACCAACTAGGCTTCTATCTCTCACAGCTTGGCCCATTGCCCCCTTGTCCATATCAACATGATTCTTCATTTTCCTCTGAAGACTCTCCATATAACAAGATGCCTTTACATATAAGGGTCTGCTGGCTGCACCATGTCAGTTACAAGCCCTTTGGAATCCAATGGTAGATCCACATGGCCCTACCACGGATGTTTTATCAAACACCTCCCCACCACTGCTCTAGACCCACTACTCAGCAGGCTCCAACTTACTGGCATCTCTGTTCTACACCATTTTCATGAAACTCAGTAAATCAAGGCACTGTCTGGTATACTCATAATCAGCAACAGGACATCCAATGTTTCTCCAGTGCCACCTGGTCATAGGAATTTCAAAAATTTCATGGTATTTATCTAGCCATTTTTCAAGCATGAAGTTGGAGGCACTGTGGGTTTCAATTCATGCAGCAAACATTAAATGGTGAGGAAGCTCATTTCAATGAAATCTCTGGAGATCTCTAAAAGGCAAGGCTTCCCAAAGAGTGGACAAAAGGTCACATTAGGCCAGGCCCATTGAGGTCTACAATGTGAGGTCCATGTGTGTTTTGACTCTCAACTATGGCTGCCATTTCTTTAAGAATAAAATCATTTGATATCCTTGCTGAGTTTCCCAGGCCTCTGTGGAAATCCACCCGGGGCCTAGGTCTCAGTTTCCAAGAGCGACTTTCATGCGTGGCCTCTTAAAATCCCAACAAAATTCATGGCAATGCTTCTCTGAGTTCAGTTCCAAAACCCAGTCTCTAAGGGGAATCACACCAGAGTTCAAGCCCACGTGGACACAGTCATTTCTTCCAACTGTCACACAAATGACCAAAATTAAAACCGAAACACTCCCACATGGCCCTCATCTTATTCCATATAGTAACTCATCTTAACCTCTGGCTGGAGGTTTCCATGAGGGGCGCAGCCCAAGACAGTGTCCAAAATCAGCTCGTTTGCCCCTCATTTGCCTAAAGTCAGGGTGGCCTGGACACCGTTTCTGTGAACCAGGAATGATCAAAGAAGCCTGCCGTTAATTCTTCTGTGTTTCTCCAATTTGAGGCCTACTGATTTCAGGAATACATTCTTTATGTGATTTAAAGTTATTCGAAAACCCAAGCACCTCTGCAGAGATTTGAAGAACTCATTTGACCCAAAGAATCCCTATTCTCACTTATGGAGTTCAGGATTTTAACAGAGGAAGGCAAGAGAATTCATCCACAATGAAAGATTTTTTGCCCTTATGGTTTTGGATGCATGCAGGGGATCATTTTTAGATTCATCAGGTGCTGAGAATCTAAGTCACAGCCACACACATGGCCAAGAGGCTGATTCAGACACATCCTTTCCCAAAGCAATGAAGCCAGAAGCCACAGGTGATGCCCATTCATTTCCATTTGAAAACTGTTTTCTTCAGGCTTCACAAAGGGGTGGCCTGAGGCAAAGACCTTCCTGACATTCAGTGCAACACAACAATAAGTCAGCAAAAGGCCCAAAGCAGGGTTTCTGCACTGAGACTTTCCTGGTCACACTGATATCTGAGTTTTCTGAGATGCTCGCCATTCTCTTCAGCTATCCAGTACGTGGCCATGTCACAGAGCTTGGAGGTGGTACCATTTTGGACACAAATCCATGAGCCTATTCTGGGGAGTGGCCAGAATTCGGGAAGAAAACAACAACTTAGAAAGATAGCAGATGTTGCACATCGATAAGACAAGCTGCAGTCCATTTATATATTGGCAGGATGAATTATGGGAAGATTTATACTAGACAGGACACATCCATTAATGCATTCTCTTTTCTAATGTCTACAACAATGGACACAGTGGAATACACAGAAACAGAAACACTCGCCGTGTCAAATGACTTACTAGAAACTGTCCACTCCAAACCAAACAAACCTACTTTCCTATCTATTCTCAGAACATGAGACAAAACAACAAACCCACACGCACTCCCACAAAGGCACCTCCTTCCCCCAAGTAGGTCTGTGACTATCTGGGGTGTCCTCTGACTGGTTGGCCATACTATGTTTTCCCGAAATGTCCTGTCTTCTCTCCGATCTTGTTTCCTTGAACAACTCTGTGAAGAAGTCAGGAAAAAGTGGTTAGCCACTACCTGTTTTCTCAGGAAAGGTCCATCTTCAGAGCTCTCCTGGCATTTGGCCTTCCTCACATCATTAGGTACCAAGAAAACTGACTCTGTCCTTGGTAAATCCAAACAAGTGAGCCCACTGGGACTGGGACTGGGACTGCCTCTGGCTGCCTGGCTTCTTGGATACCAAGTTAAGAGAGTTCCATCACCAAGGAACTGAGGTATGTCACATTCTTTTGAACTGAATGAGGTCACTGCCTTGGCAACCACTTTGCCCTAACAGTTGCTTCCAAGGGTAACATAAGATGGAGTTTGCCCCTACTTCCTCTGACACTTTCATAAGGTAGAATGTATATCAACCATTGGCACCCTGGAACAGCTCTCCACCCAGGCCTGGTTTGGTCCATGTTCTCTACAATAAGAAGAGAGAGGCCGATTCAGACACATCCCTTCATCCTGACCAGGTTGTTTGCCATGGAAGATGACTTTTGCTCTCTCAGGTGCTTCATACCTGCTTACAACTTCTCCAGGTATGATTTGTGCATGGACATTTGAGGTTCTCTTAATGTGGAAGGTCCCCAACTCTCCTGTTTTGTAAGAACCACTCTGTCCCTGCTCTTCTGTAAAATGATTGAGGGAACAGTGTATACTGGGGGTTAAAAACAGGTTTGATTTTGGTTATGTATGACTCTGTGCGATGAATAATGGTATTGGGAACCTGAAATATTTACAAGAATATTGAGGTGAAATATAAGTATGAAAACAGAAATCTAGGTATGATTTGAAGCCCAGAAGGGTTCTGCCCTTGATTGGGATACTGAACTTTGAATTATGTTCTGCAAATTTGTCTCAGATAATTTGATATACAATGGCATAAGACCTTGTACATTGGATGATTGAATTTAGAAGAGAACATCTAGTCAAAAAGGGATATTCAGTAGTATTAGGAAGATAGTCAGTAGGTTTCGGAAGAAGAGTGAGTATAGGATTTGGACCAAAAGTTCTTTAGCAATAGACTTTCAGTTATAGAGTGAAAGTATATTTCAGCACATATGAAGAGTCAGTCACTATGTTGAACTGGGGAAAATATGTAGAAAAGCAGATATCAATAGAAAAATTACGAAATCAGGCAAAGTATAAAGTGAGTGATAGAATTAGACATTTTCAACAGGGTTGAGTTTGAATATATAAACTAGGAAAAAACAAAAATGTAGTCACCAATAGGATTGACAATTGACAGCATTAGGCAACCTGAAAATGGATGTTTTTAGAAATCCATGTTCACTTTTCATTTAGGCTTTGGTACAATCATAAGTGTGACCTTTCCATTTTTTGTCCAGAATATTACTGTGATAATGAGGTGACATGAGTAATTCTTTCACCATTTCTGGGAGCAATATATTGAAGATGTAAAATAGAATCGGGGGTAGAAAGAGGTGTACCCTGTTTCTATGAACATAGAGAAAAAGCATGAATAGACCATACTGTGAATAAATAATATAACTTTTTTGAACTTTAAATAATGAATTGAACTGATATCTGAAAAATTAAAGGAAGTCGTATATTGATATACAATCATTCATTCCAACCAGTTATATATCTAATGGAAATATTAATGTTTTGGTTTATCATAAAGAGTGTGTCAGTTTTGCTTCAAAATGATTATGGAAATTCAAAATAATGTGTTTGGAAAGAAGTCTCATGAAAAGACCATTCAAGAAACCCTGACAATACATGTGTTCTGAAGCAAGAAGTGATTAAAGTTGAAACAAATGCCTGTTAATTTGTGAACTTGTGGATGAAATGTATATCCTATGATGTGCAAAAACTGAGGAAACAATAATGTAGCAGTGTCGAATACAAATGAATGACAAATTACATATCATGTCCCATAGGAGTCTACTTGCATTGATGTTAGACTGGGTCAGTTACTGTAGAATAATTAGGATTTGTATGCACAATTCACTGAAGTTAGTTTTCAGTACTAGGAAACAAATATGTATTTCAAGTGGATGAATATTTATGATTATAATTTTGTGAAAAGTTGATTACAAATCCACATACATGAACATGAATGAATTTAGAGAGTGTATATTAGACACATATATTCCATGTTTTGAAAAATTTGGAGAGTATATCTATATCTATATCTACATCTATATATATATCTATATATATCTATCTATTTATATATATATATATATATATATATATATATATATATACACACACACACACACGCACACACACACACACACACACACACACAACACTCACAGACATTAAAAAGTACCAATATAAATGCCAATCGAAATTCATCAGTAAATATATATCATCCACAGATGCAAACATATTTATTTTACTGAACATGAGTTTATGTATAATGTTGTTGTACTAGGATGCTCTCCTATAGGTTGAATTTTCATTTCCAACAACATTTAGGAGGAGTGAACTCTTCTCACATATTTGTATCTGCCAAGACAGCCACCTCACAAAAATGTACATGTGATACCTGGTAGGATTCTATATATGCATATAAATATACATGTGTGAATAGGCTACAGAAAAGGGAAACAAGAATTCACATATTTGTTAAGTTTAAAAACACATGGAGAATATTTCAATTAAAATTTGACTAGATTTATAACTCCTACCTTATATAATACAAATGTCAAGTCAACCTATGCAACATGTCTCCTCTGAAGTGCTTGTATTTCTATTGTGTTGGGTTAATTTTCCCCATTATATTAGGATGAACTGTCTAAGTCTACCAGGTATGGGTTAATGTCAGGGATTCAGTACTTCGAATGGAAAATTTGAAAATGAATCCAATGCGTATGTAAATATATGCTGCACAATTTCCTGCCGCTCTCATCCAGAAGAATGCCTTGACATCACCTTCACCCCAAGTAAGACACAATTAGAGGAGAGGAGTTACAAAATCAGTGAATACATATCTAGAATGGAAAATGCTCAGCAGTTCACAACCTTGGAGGTGGTAGAAAAGTTTCCAAAACTAAGGGACAGGGTAAACACTCCACAAACATGGAGCTCTGCTGGCCTAAAAACTTTTTGAGAAACTCCTCTGAGATTCCGCACTTGAAATATATGTTGTTTTCAGGAGATTTGGCTTCCTTTGTAGTGAGACTATGAGAGCTGGGTCTGCATCTATGTGACCTGGAGGACATGGTTTCTTATTTTCCAAAGAACTAGATGAAGCAGTGCTGAATCCTCTCTTTGTAGGTTAACTGATGCCACTGGAGACTAAGTGTCTCCCCGTGTGGACTGTGAAGCCATTTGGTCCTCCTCCACTTTTTGTGGTGTTTTTCCTGCTGCACTGTGAGTTTGGTATTTGTTTCACGAAATACTAGGAGCTAAACTGGGATACAGTGCTGGAGGGAGTTGTGTCACGTGTGGTTGGTCAGGGTCTGCAAGGGAATGCACCAACTAGGCTTCTATCTCTCACAGCTTGGCCCATTGCCCCCTTGTCCATATCAACCTGATTCTTCATTTTCCTCTGAAGACTCTCCATATAACAAGATGCCTTTACATATAAGGGTCTGCTGGCTGCACCATGTCAGTTACAAGCCCTTTGGAATCCAATGGTAGATCCACATGGCCTTACCACGGATGTTTTATCAAACACCTCCCCACCACTGCTCTAGACCCACTACTCAGCAGGCTCCAACTTACTGGCATCTCTGTTCTACACCATTTTCATGAAACTCAGTAAATCAAGGCACTGTCTGGTATACTCATAATCAGCAACAGGACATCCAATGTTTCTCCAGTGCCACCTGGTCATAGGAATTTCAAAAATTTCATGGTATTTATCTAGCCATTTTTCAAGCATGAAGTTGGAGGCACTGTGGGTTTCAATTCATGCAGCAAACATTAAATGGTGAGGAAGCTCATTTCAATGAAATCTCTGGAGATCTCTAAAAGGCAAGGCTTCCCAAAGAGTGGACAAAAGGTCACATTAGGCCAGGCCCATTGAGGTCTACAATGTGAGGTCCATGTGTGTTTTGACTCTCAACTATGGCTGCCATTTCTTTAAGAATAAAATCATTTGATATCCTTGCTGAGTTTCCCAGGCCTCTGTGGAAATCCACCCGGGGCCTAGGTCTCAGTTTCCAAGAGCGACTTTCATGCGTGGCCTCTTAAAATCCCAACAAAATTCATGGCAATGCTTCTCTGAGTTCAGTTCCAAAACCCAGTCTCTAAGGGGAATCACACCAGAGTTCAAGCCCACGTGGACGCAGTCATTTCTTCCAACTGTCACACAAATGACCAAAATTAAAACCGAAACACTCCCACATGGCCCTCATCTTATTCCATATAGTAACTCATCTTAACCTCTGGCTGGAGGTTTCCATGAGGGGCGCAGCCCAAGACAGTGTCCAAAATCAGCTCGTTTGCCCCTCATTTGCCTAAAGTCAGGGTGGCCTGGACACCGTTTCTGTGAACCAGGAATGATCAAAGAAGCCTGCCGTTAATTCTTCTGTGTTTCTCCAATTTGAGGCCTACTGATTTCAGGAATACATTCTTTATGTGATTTAAAGTTATTCGAAAACCCAAGCACCTCTGCAGAGATTTGAAGAACTCATTTGACCCAAAGAATCCCTATTCTCACTTATGGAGTTCAGGATTTTAACAGAGGAAGGCAAGAGAATTCATCCACAATGAAAGATTTTTTGCCCTTATGGTTTTGGATGCACGCAGGGGATCATTTTTTGATTCATCAGGTGCTGAGAATCTAAGTCACAGCCACACACATGGCCAAGAGGTTGATTCAGACACATCCTTTCCCAAAGCAATGAAGCCAGAAGCCACAGGAGATGACCATTCATTTCCATTTGAAAACTGTTTTCTTCAGGCTTCACAAAGGGGTGGCCTGAGGCAAAGACCTTCCTGACATTCAGTGCAACACAACAATAAGTCAGCAAAAGGCCCAAAGCAGGGTTTCTGCACTGAGACTTTCCTCGTCACACTGATATCTGAGTTTTCTGAGATGCTCGCCATTCTCTTCAGCTATCCAGTACATGGCCATGTCACAGAGCTTGGAGGTGGTACATATTTTGGACACAAAACCATGAGCCTATTCTGGAGAGTGGCTAGAATTCAGGAAGAAAACAGCAACGTAGAAAGATAGCAGGTGTTGCACATCGATAAGACAAGCTGCAGTCCATTCATATATTGGGCAGGATGAATTATGGGAAGATTTATACTAGACAGGACACCTCCATTAATGCATTCTCTTTTTAATGTTTACAACAACGGACACATTGGGATACACCGAAACAGAAACACTCGCCTGATCAAACAACTTACTAGAAACTGTCCACTCCAAACCAAACAAACAGCCTTTCCTACCTATTCTCAGAACATGAGACAAAACAACAAACCCACACGCACTCCCACAAAGGCACCTCCTTCCCCCAAGTAGGTCTGTGACTATCCGGAGTTTCCTCTGACTGCGGGCCATACTATGTTCCCCCGAAATGTCCTGTCTTCTCTCAGATCTTGTTTCCTTGTTCAACTCTTTGTAGTTTTCAGGAAAAAGTGGTGAGCCACTACCTGCTTTCTCAGGAAAGGTCCATCTTCAGAGTTCTCTTGGCATTAGGCCATCCTCACATCAGTAGGTACCAAGAAAACTGACTCTGTCCTTGGTAAATCCAAACAAGTGAGCCCACTAGGACTGGGACTGGGACTGCCTCTGGGTGCCTGGCCTCTTGGATACAAATTTCAGAGAGTTCCATCACCAAGGAAATGAGGTATGTCACTTTCTTTGGAACTGAATGAGTCACTTCCTTGGCAACCACATTGTCCTAACTGTTGCTTCCAAGGGTCCCATGAGATGGAGCCTCCCCTACTTCCTGTGACACTTTCACAAGGGAGAGTGGTATATCAACCATAGGCACCCAGGAACAGCTCTCCACATAGGCCTGGTTTGGTCCATCTTCTCTACAATAAGAAGAGAGAGGCTGATTCAGACACATCCCTTCTTTCTGACCAAGATATTTGCCATGGAAGATGACTTTTGCTCTCTCAGGTCCTTCATACCTGCCTACAACTTCTCTAGGTATCATTTCTGCATGGACCTTTGAGGTTCTCATCAGGTGGAATATCCCCAACTTTCCTGTATTGTAAGAACCACTCTGTCCCTGCTCTTCTGTAAGATGATTGAGGGACCAGTGTATAATTGGGGTTAAAAACAGGTTTGATATGGGTTACCAATGATTCTGTGCGATGAATAATGGTATTGGGAACCTGCAATGCTTACAAAATATAGATGTGAAATATAAGTATGAAAACAGAAATCTAGGTATGATTTGAAGACCATAAGGGTTCTGCCCTTGATTGGGATACTTAGCTTTGAATTATGTTCTGCAAAGATGTCTCAGATAATTCGATATACAATGGCATAGGACCTTGTAAATTGGATGATTGAATTTAAAAGAGAGCACCCAGTCAAAAAGGGATATTCAGTAGGATTAGGAAGATAGTCGGTAGGTTTAGGAAGAAGAGTGAGTATAGGATTTGGACCAAAAGTTCTTTAGCAATAGACTTTCGGTTATAGAGTGAATGTAAATGTCAGCACATATGAAGAGTCAGTCACTATGTTGAACTGGGGAAAATATGTAGAAAAGCAGAGATCAATAGAAACATTACGAAATGAGGCAAAGTATAAAGTGAGTGATAGAATTAGACATTTTCAACAGGATTGAGTTTGAATATATAAATTAGAAAAAAACAAAAATGTAGTCACCAATAGGATTGACAATTGACAGCATTAGGCAACCTGGACATGGATGTTTTTAGAAATCCATGTTCACTTTCCATTTAGGATTTGTTACAATCATAAGTGTGACCTTTCCATTTTTTGTCCAGAATATTACTGTGATAATGAAGTGACATGAGTAATTCTTTCACCATTTCTGGGAGCAATATATTGAAGATGTAAAATCAGAATCGGGGGTACAAAGAGGTGTACCCTGTTTCTATGAACATAGAGAAAAAGCATGAATAGACCATACTGTGAATAAATAATATAACTTTTTTGAACTTTAAATAATGAATTGAACTGATATCTGAAAAATTAAAGGAAATCGTATATTGATATACAATCATTCATTCCAACCAGTTATATATCTAAACGAAATATTAGTGTTTTGGTTTATCATGAAGAGTGTGTGAGTTTTGCTTCAAAATGACTATGGAAATTCAAAATAATGTGTTTGGAAAGAAGTCTCATGAAAAGACCATTCAAGAAACCCTGACAATACATGTGTTCTGAAGCAAGAAGTGATTAAAGTTGAAACAAATGCCTATTAATTTGTGAACTTGTGGATGAAATGTATATCCTATGATTTGCAAAAACTGAAGAAACAATAATGTACCAGTGTCGAATACAAATGAATGACAAATTACATATCATGTCCCATAGGAGTCTACTTGCATTGATGTTATACTGGGTCGGTTACTGTAGAATAATTAGGATATGTATGCACCATTCACTGAAGTTAGTTTTCAGTACTAGAAAACAAATATATATTTCAGGTGGATGAATATTTCTGATTATTATCTTGTGAAAAGTTGATTATAAATCCACATACATGAACATGAATGAATTTAGAGAGTGTATATTAGACATATATATTTCATATTTTGAAAAATTTGGGGAGTATACCTATATCTATATCTATATCTATATCTATATCCACACACACACACACACACACACACACAACACTCACAGACATTAAAAAATACCAATATAAATGCCAATCGAAATTGATCAGTAAATATATATGATCCACAGATGCAAAAATATTTATTTTGCTGAACATGAGTTTATGTATAATGTTGTTTTACTAGGACGCTCTCCTATAGGTTGAATTTTCATTTCCAACAGCATTTAGGAGGAGTGAACTCTTCTCACAATTTGTATCTGCCAAGACAGCCACCTCACAAAAATGTACGTGTGATACCTGCTAGGATTCTATATATGCATATATATATACATGTGTGAATAGGCTAAAGAAAAGGGAAACAAGAATTCACATATTTGTTAAGTTTAAAAACACATGGAGAATATGTCCATTAAAATTTGAATACATTTATAACTCCTACCTTAAATAATTCAAATGTCAAGTCCAACTATACAACATGTCTCCTCTGAAGTGCTTGTATTTCTATTGTGTTGGGTTAATTTTCCCCATTATATTAGGATGAATAGTCTGAGTCTACTAGGTATGGCTTAGTGTCAGGAATTCAGCATTTCGAATGGAAAATTGGAAAATGAATCCAATGTGTATGTAAATATATGCTGCACAAATATCCTCCCGTTCTCATCCAGAACAATGCTTTGACATTACCTTCACCCCAAGTAAGACACAATTAGAGGAGAAGAGTTACAAAATCAGTGAATACATACCTGGAATGGAAAATGATCAGGAGTTCACAACCTTGGAGGTGGTAGAGGAGTTTGCAAAACTAAGGGACAGGGTAAACACTCCACAAACATGGAGCTCTGCTAGCCTAAAAACTTTTTGAGAAACTGCCTCTGAGCTTCTGTACTTGAAATATATGTTGTTTTCATGAGATTTGGCTTCCTTTGTAGTGAGACCATCAAAGCTGAGTCTGCATCTATGTGACCTGGAGGACATGGTTTCTTATTTTCCAATGAACAAGATGAAGCAGTGCTGAATCCTCTCTTTGTAGGTAAACTGAGACCACTGGGCACTAAGTGTCTCCCCGTGTGGACACTGAAGCCATTTGGTCCTCCTCCACTTTTTGTGGTGTTTTTGCTGCTGCACTGTGAGTTTGGTATTTGTTTCCCGAAATACTAGGAACTAAACTGGGACACAGTGCTGGAGGGAGTTCTGTCACGTGTGGTGGGTCAGGGTCTGCAAGAGAATGCACCAACTAGGCTTCTATCTCTCACAGCTTGCCCAATTGACTCCATGTCCATATCAACCTGATTCTTAATTTTCCTCTGAAAACTCTCCATATAACAAGATGCCTTTACATATAAGGGTCTGCTGGCTGCACCATATCAGTTACAAGCCATTTGGAATCCAATGGTAGATCCACATGGCACTACCATGGATGTTTTATCAAACACCTCTCCACCACTGCTCTAGACCCACTACTCAGCAGACTCCAACTTACTGGCATCTCTGTTCTACACCATTTTTATGAAACTCAGTAAATCAAGGCACTGTCTGGTATACTCATGATCAGCAACAGGACATCCAATGTTTCTCCAGTGCCACCTGGTCATTGGAATTTCAAAAATTTCATGGTATTTATTTAGCCATTTTTCAAGCATGAAGTTGGAGGCACTGTGGGTTTCAATTCATTCAGCAAACATTAAATGGTGAGGAAGCTCATTTCAATGAAATCTCTGGAGAACCCTCACAGGCAAGGCTTCCCAAAGAGTGAACAAAAGGTCATATTAGGCCAGGCCCATTGAGGTCTACAATGTGAGGTCCATGTGTGTTTTGACTCTAAACTATGGCTGCCATTTCTTTAAGAATTATATAATGTGATATCTTTGCTGAGATTCCCAGGCCTCTGTGGAAATCCACCGGAGCCTAGGTCTCAGTTTCCAAGAGCGAGTTTCATGCGTGGCCTCTTAAAATCCCAACAAAATTCATGCCAATGCTTCTCTGAGTTCAGTTTCAAATCCCAGTCTCTAAGGGGAATCACACCAGAGTTCAAGCCCACGTGGACCCAGTCATTTTTTCCAATGCCACACAAATGATCAAAATTAAAATCAAAACACTCCCACATGGCCCTCATCTTATTCCATATAGTCAATCATCTTAACCTCTGGCTGGAGGTTTCCATGAGGGGCGCAGCCAAAGACAGTGTCCAAAATCAGCTCGTTTGCCCCTCATTTGCCTAAAGTCAGGGTAGCCTGGACACCGTTTCTGTGAACCAGGATTGAACAAATAAGCCTGCCGTTAATACTTCTGTGTTTCTCCAATTTGATGCCTACTGATTTTAGGTATCGATTCTTTAGGTGATTTCGAGTCATGCGAAAACACAAGCACCTCTGCAGGGCTTTGAAGAACTCATTTGACCCAAAGAATCCCTATTCTCATTTGATGGAGTGCAGGAACCTAACAGAGGAAGGAAAGAGACTTCATCCACAATGAATGATATTTTTGCCATTTTGGTTTTGGAAGCTCACATGGGATCATTCTTAAGATCCATCAGGTTCTGTGAATCTAAGTGACAGCCACACACAGGTCCAAGAGGCTGATAAAGACACATCCCTTTCCAAAGCAATTAAGCAAAGAGCCACAGGTGAAGCCCATTCATTTCCATTTGAAAACTATTTTCTTCAGGCTTCACAAAGGAGTGGCATGAGGCAAAGACCTTCCTGACATTGAGTGCAACAAAACAATAAGTAAGCAAAAGGCCCAAAGCAGGGTTTCTGCACTGAGACTTTCCTGGTCACACTGATATCTGAGTTGTCTGAGATTCTCGCCATTTTCTTCAGCTATCCAGTACATGGCCATGTCACAGAGCTTGGAGGTGGTACATATTTTGGACACAAATCCATGAGCCTATTCTGGAAAGTGTCCAGAATTCAGAAAGAAAACAACAACTTAGAAAGATAGCAGGTGTTGCACATCGATAAGACATGCTGCAGTCCTTTCATATATTGGGCAGGATGAATTATGGGAAGATTTATACTAGACAGGACACACCCATTAATGCATTCTCTTTTCTAATGTCTACAACAACGAACACAGGGGATACACAGAAACAGAAAAACTCGCCGTGTCAAATGAGTTACTAGAAACTGTCCATTCCAAACCAAACAAACCTACTTTCCTATCTATTCTCAGAACATGAGACAAAACAACAAACCCACACCCACTCCCACAAAGGCACCTCCTTCCCCCAAGTATGTCTGTGACTATCCGGAGTGTCCTCTGACCAGTGGGCCATACTATGTTCCCCCAAAATGGACTGTCTTCTCTCAGATCTTGTTTCATTGACCAACTCTGTGAAGATGTCAGGAAAAAGTGGTTAGACACTACCTGTTTTCTCAGGAAAAATCCATCTTCACAGCTCTCCTGGCATTTGGCCTTCCTCACATCATTAGGTACCAAGAAAACTGACTGTCCTTGGTAAATCCAAACAAGTGAGCCCACTGGGACTGGGACTTGGACTGCCTCTGGGTGCCTGGCTTCTTGGATACCAAGTTCAGAGAGTTCCATCACCAAGGAAATGAGGTATGTCACATTCTTTGGAACTGAATGAGGTCCCTGCCTTGGCACCCACTTTGTCCAAACAGTTGCTTCCAAGGGTAACATAAGATGGAGGTTGCCCCTACTTCCTGTGACACTTTCATAAGGTAGAATGTATATCAACCATTAGCACCCGGGAACAGCTCTCCACTCATGCCTGGTTTGGTCCATCATCTCTAAAATAAGAAGAGAGAGGCAGATTCAGACACATCCCTTCATCCTGACCAGGTTCTTTTCCATGGAAGAGGACTTTTGCTCTCTCTGGTGCTTCATACCTGCCTACAACTTCTCCAGGTATCATTTGTGCATGGACATTTGAGGTTCTCATCAGGTGGAAGGCCCCCAACTTTCCTGTATTGTAAGAACCACTCTGTCCCTGCTCTTCTGTAAATTGATTGAGGGAACAGTGTATACTTGGGGTTAAAAACAGGTTTCATTTGGGTTAGGAATGATTCTGTGCGATGAATAATGGTATTGGAAACATGCAATATTTACAAGAATATAGAGTTGAAATATAAGTATGAAAACAGAAATCAAGGTATGATTTGAAGCCCAGAATAGTGTTGCCCTTGATTGGGATACTTAGCTTTGAATTATGTTCTGCAAAGTTGTCTCAGATAATTCGATATACAATGGCATAGGACCTTGTAAATTGGATCATTGAATTTAGAAGAGAACATCCAGTCAAAAAGGGATATTCAGTAGGATTAGGAAGATAGTCGGTAGGTTTAGGAAGAAGAGTGAGTATAGGATTTGGACCAAAAGTTCTTTAGCAATAGACTTTCAGTTATAGAGTGAATGTAAATGTCAACACATATGAAGAGTCAGTCAGTATGTTGAACTGGGGAAAATATGTAGAAAAGCCGATATCAATAGAAACATTACGAAATGAGGCAAAGTATAAAGTGAGTGATAGAATTAGACATTTTCAACAGGGTTGAGTTTGAATATATAAATTAGGAAAAAACAAATATGTAGTCACCAATAGAATTGACAATTGACAGCATTAGGCAAAGTGGACATAGATGTTTTTAGAAATCCATGTTCACTTTCAATTTAGGCTTTGGTACAATCATAAGTGTGACCTTTCCATTTTTTGTCCAGAATATTACTGTGATAATGAGGTGACATGAGTATTTCTTTCACCATTTCTGGGAGCAATATATTGAAGATGTAAAATTAGAATTGGTTGTACAAAGAGGTGTACCCTGTTTGTATGAACATAGAGAAAAAGCATGAATAGACCATACTGTGAATAAATAATATAACTTTTTTGAACTTTAAATAATGAATTGAACTGATATCTGAAAAATTAAAGGAAATCGTATATTGATATACAATCATTAATTCCAACCAGTTATTTATCTAATGGAAATATTAGTGTTTTCTTTTATCATGAAGAGTTTGTGAGTTTTGCTTCAAAATGATTATGGAAATTCAAAATAATGTGTTTGGTAAGAAGTCTTATGAAAAGACCAGTCAAGAAACCCTGACAATACATGTGTTCTGAAGCAAGAAGTGATTAAAGTTGAAACAAATGCCTATTAATTTGTGAACTTGTGGGTGAAATGTATATCCTATGATGTGCAAAAACTGAAGAAACAATAATGTAGCAGTGTCGAATACAAATGAATGACAAATTACATATCATGTCCCATAGGAGTCTACTTGCATTGATGTTAGACTGGGTCAGTTACTGTAGAATAATTAGGATATGTATGCACCATTCACTGAAGTTAGTTTTCAGTACTAGGAAACAAATATGTATTTCAGGTGGATGAATATTACTGATTATAATCTTGTGAAAAGTTGATTATAAATCCACATACATGAACAAGAATGAATTTAGAGAGTGTATATTAGACACATATATTTCATATTTTTAAAAATTTGGAGAGTATATCTATATCTATATCTATACACACACACACACACACACACACACACACACAACACTCACAGACATTAAAAAGTACCAATATAAATGCCAATCGAAATTCATCAGTAAATATATGTCATCCAGAAATGCAAAAATATTTATTTTACTGAATATGACTTTATGTATAACGTTGTTCGACTAGGACGGTCTCCTATAGGTTGAATTTTTATTTCCAACAGCATTTAGGAGGAGTGAACTCTTCTCACAATTTGTATCTGCTAAGAAAGCCACCTCACAAAATGTACATGTGATACCTGCTAGGATTCTATATATGCATATATATATATATACATGTGTGAATAGGCTAAAGAAAAGGGAAACAAGAATTCACATATTTGTTAAGTTTAAAAACACATGGAGAATATGTCCATTAAAATTTGAATACATTTATAACTCCTACCTTATATAATGCAAATGTCAAGTCCAACTATACAACATGTCTCCTCTGAAGTGCTTGTATTTCTATTGTGTTGGGTTAATTTTCCCCATTATATTAGGATGAATAGTCTGAGTCTACTAGGTATGGCTTAGTGTCAGGAATTCAGCATTTCGAATGGAAAATTGGAAAATGAATCCAATGTGTATGTAAATATATGCTGCACAAATATCCTCCCGCTCTCATCCAGAAGAATGCCTTGACATTACCTTCACCCCAAGTAAGACACAATTAGAGGAAAAGAGTTACAAAATCAGTGAATAGATATCTGGAATGTAAAATGCTCAGGAGTTCACAACCTTGGAGGTGGTAGAGGAGTTTGCAAAACTAAGGGACAGGGTAAACACTCCACAAATATGGAGCTCTGCTGGCCTAAAAACTTTTTGAGAAACTGCCTCTGAGCTTTCGCCCTTGAAATATATGTTGTTTTCAGGAGATTTGTCTTCCTTTGTAGGGAGACCATCAAAGCTGGGTCTGCATCTATGTGACCTGGAGGACATGGTTTCTTATTTTCCAATGAACAATATGAAGCAGTGCTGAATCCACTCTTTGTAGGTAAACTGAGGCCACTGGGGACTAAGTTTCTCCCCGTGTGGACTGTAAAGCCATTTGGTCCTCCTCCACTTTTTGTGGTTTTTTTGCTGCTGCACTGTGAGTTTGGTATTTGTTTCATGAAATACTAGGAGCTAATCTGGGACAGAGTGCTGGAGGGAGTTCTGTCACGTGTGGTGGGTCAGGGTCTGCTAGAGAATGCACCAAATAAGCTTCGATCTCTCACAGCTTGCCCCATTTCCCCCTTGTCCATATCAACCTGATTCTTAATTTTCCTCTGAAAACTCTGCATATAACAAGATGGTTTTACATATAAGGGTCTGCTGGCTGTACCACGCCAGTTACAAGCCATTTGGAATCCAATGGTAGATCCACATGGCCCTACCACGGATGTTTTATCAAACACCTCCCCACCACTGCTCTAGACCCACTACTCAGCAGGCTCCAACTTACTGCCATCCTATTCTACACCATTTTCATGAAACTCCGTAAATCAAGGCACTGTCTGGTATACTCATGATCAGCAACAGGACATCCAATGTTTCTCCAGTGCCACCTGGTCATAGAAATTTCAAAAATTTCATGGTATTTATCTAGCCATTTTTCAAGCATGAAGTTGGATGCACTGTGGGTTTCAATTCATTCAGCAAACATTAAATGGTGAGGAAGCTCATTTCAATGAAATCTCTGGAGAACTCTCACAGGCAAGGCTTTCCAAAGAGTGGTCAAAAGGTCACATTAGGCCGGGCCCATTGAGGTCTACAATGTGAGGTCCATGTGTGTTTTGACTCTCAACTATGGCTGCCATGTCTTTAAGAATAAAATCATGTGATATCCTTGCTGAGATTCCCAGGCCTCTTTGGAAATCCACCCGGGGCCTAGGTCTCAATTTCCAAGAGCGACTTTCATGCGTGGCCTCTTGAAATTCTAACAAAATTCATGGCAATGCTTCTCTGAGTTCAGTTCTAAAACCCAGTCTCTAATTGGAATCACACCAGAGTTCAAGCCCACGTGGACCCAGTCATTTTTTCCAATGCCACACAAATGACCAAAATTAAAACCGAAACACTCCCACATGGCCCTCATCTTATTCCATATAGTAACTCATCTTAACCTCTGGCTGGAGGTTTCCATGAGGGGCGCAGCCCAAGACAGTGTCCAAAATCAGCTCGTTTTCCCCTCATTTGCCTAAAGTCAGGGTGGCCTGGACACCGTTTCTGTGAACCAGCAATGATCAAATAAGCCTGCCGTTAATTCTTCTGTGTTTCTCCAATTTGAGGCCTACTGATTTCAGGAATAGATTCTTTATGTGAGTTAAAGTTATTCGAAAACCCAAGCACCTCTGCAGAGATTTGAAGAACTCATTTGACTCAAAGAATCCCTATTCTCACTAGATGGAGTTCAGGAACCTAACAGAGGAAGGCAAGAGACTTCATCCACAATGAATGATTTTTTGCCCTTATGGTTTTGGATGCACGCATGGGATCATTCTTTAGATTCATCAGGTGCTGAGTATCTAAGTCACAGCCACACACATGGCCAAGAGGCTGATTCAGACACATCCATTCTCAAAGCAATGAAGCCAGAAGCCACAGGTGATGCCCATTCATTTGTATTTGAAAACTGTTTTCTTCAGGCTTCACAAAGGGGTGGCCTGAGGCAAAAACCTTCCTGACATTCAGTGCAACACAACAATTAGTAAGCAAATTGCCCAAAGCAGGGTTTCTGCACTGAGACTTTCCTGGTCACAATGATATCTGAGTTTTCTGAAATGCTCGCCATTCTCTTCAGCTATCCATTACATGGACATGTCACAGAGCTTGGAGGTGGTACATATTTTGGACACAAATCCATGAGCCTATTCTGGAGAGTGGCCAGAATTCAGGAAGAAAACAGCATCTTAGAAAGATAGTAGGTGTTGCACATCGATAAGACAAGCTGCAGTCCATTCATATATTGGGCAGGATGAATTATGGGAAGACTTATACTAGACAGGACACATCAATTAATGCATTCTCTTTTTAATGTCTACAACAACGGACACATTGGGATACACCGAAACAGAAACACTCGCCTTGTCAAACAACTTACTAGAAACTGTCCACTACAAACCAAACAAACCGCCTTTCCTACCTATTCTCAGAACATGAGACAAAACAACAAACCCACACCCACTCCCACAAAGGCACCTCCTTACCCCAAGTAGGTCTGTGACTATCCGGAGTTTCCTCTGACTGCGGGCCATACTATGTTCCCCCGAAATGGCCTGTCTTCTCTCAGATCTTGTTTCCTTGTTCAACTCTGTGTAGTTGTCAGGAAAAAGTGGTTAGCCACTACCTGCTTTCTCAGGAAAGGTCCCTCTTTAGAGTTCTCCTGGCATTAGGCCATCCTCACATCAGTAGGTACCAAGAAAACTGACTCTGTCCTTGGTAAATCCAAACAAGTGAGCCCACTAGGACTGGGACTGGGATTGCCTCTGGGTGCCTGGCTTCTTGGATACAAATTTCAGAGAGTTCCATCACCAAGGAAATGAGGTATGTCACATTCTTTGGAACTGAATGAGGTCACTGCCTTGGCAACCACTTTGTCCTAACTTTTGCTTCCAAGGGTCCCATGAGATGGAGGCTTCCCCTACTTCCTGTGACACTTTCACAAGGTAGAATGGTATATCAACCATAGGCACCCAGGAACAGCTCTCCACACAGGCCTGGTTTGGTCCATCTTCTCTACAATAAAAAGAGAGAGGCTGATTCAGACACATCCCTTCATCCTGACCAGGTTATTTGCCATGGAAGATGACTTTTGCTCACTCAGGTCCTTCATACCTGCCTACAACTTCTCCAGGTATCATTTCTGCATGGACCTTTGAGGTTCTCAGCAGGTGGAAGATCCCATAATTTCCTGTATTGTAAGAACCACTCTGTCCCTGCTTTTCTGTAAAATGAGATTGAGGGAACAGTGTGCGCTTAGGGTTAATAACAGGTTTGATTTGGGTTATGAATCATTCTGTGTGATGAATAATGGTATTGGGAACCTGTGATATTTACAAGAATATAGATGTGAAATAAAAGTATGAAAACAAAAATCTAGGTATGATTTGAAGCCCAGAAGGGTTTTCCCCTTGATTGGGATACTTAGCTTTGAATTATGTTCTGCAAAGATGTCTCAGATAATTTGATATACAAGGGAGTAGGACCTTGTACCTATGATGATTGAATTTAGAAGAGAACATCCAGGCAAAAAGTGATAATCGTTAGGATTAGGAAGATAGTCGATAGCTTTAGGAAGAAGAGTGAGTATAGGATTTGGACCAAATGTTCTTTACCAGTAGGGTTTCGGTTATGGAGTGAATGTAGATGTCAGTACATATGAAGAGTCAGTCACTATGGTGAACTGGGGAAAATATGTAGAAAAGCAGATATTAATAGAATCATTACAAAATCAGGAAAAGTATAAAGTGAGTGATAGAATTAGTCATTTTCAACAGGGTTGAGTTTGAATATATAAATTAGATGGAAACAAATATGTAGTCACCAACAGGATTGACAATTGATAGCATTAGGCAACCTGGACATGGATGTTTTTAGTAATCTATGTTCACTTTCCATTTAGGCTTTGGTACAATCATAAGAGTGACCTTTCCATTTTTTGTCCAGAATATTACTGTGATAATGAGGTGACATGAGTATTTCTTTCACCATTTCTGGGAGCAATATATTGAATATTTAAAATTAGAATTGGGGGTACAAAGAGGTGTACCCTGTGTCTATGAACATAGAGATAAAGCATGAATAGAACATACTGTGACTAAATAATACAAATTTTTTGAACTTTAAATAATGAATTGAATTGATATCTGAAAAATTAAAGGAAATCATATATTGATACACAATCATTCATTCCAACCAGTTATATATCTCATGGAAATATTAGTGTTTTGGTTTATCATGAAGAGTGTGTGAGTTTTGCTTCAAAAGTGATTATGGAAATCTAAAATAATGTGTTTGGAAAGAAGTCTCATGAAAAGACCTGTCAAGAAACCCTGACAATACTTGTGTTCTGAAGCAAGAAGTGATTAAAGTTGAAACAAATGCCTATAAATTTGTGAACTTGTGGATGAAGTGTATAACTTAAAATGTGCAAAAACTGAAGAAATAATAATGTACCATTGTTGAATACATATGAACGTCAAATTACATATCATGTCCCATAGGAGTCTACTTGCATTGATGTTAGACTGGGTGCGTTTCTGTAGAATAATGAGGATTTGTATGCCCCATTCACTGAAGTTAGTTTTCAGTACTAGGAAACAATTATGTATTTCAGGTGGATGAATATTTCTGATTATAATCTTGTGAAAAGTTGATTATAAATCCACATACATGAACATGAATGAATTTAGAGGGTTTACATTAGACACATATATTTTATATTTTGAAACATCTGCAGAGTGTACAGATATATTATACACACACACAAAAAAAAAAAACACTCACATACATTTAATAGTAGCAATATATATGCGAATCGAAATTCATCAGTAAATATATATCATCCACAGATGCAAAAATATTTATTTTACTGAACATGAATTTATGCATAATGTTCTTCTACTAGGAAGCTCCCCTATAGGTTGAATTTTCAGTTCCAACAGCGTTTAGGAGGAGTGAACTCTTCTCACAGTTTGTATATGCCAATCAGCCACCTCAAAAATGTACGTGTGATACCTGGTAGGATTCTATATGTGCATATAAATATACAAGTGTGAATAGGCTAAAGAGAAAGGGAAACAAGAATTCTCGTATTTTTTAAGTTTAAAAACTCAGGGAGAACTTCTTCGATTAAAAATTGACTAGATTTATAACTTTTACCTTATATAATGCAAAACTCAAGTCCAACTATACAACATGCCTCCAATGAACTGCTTGTATTTCTATAGGTTTGGCTTATTTTTCTCTATCATATTTGGATGAGTTGTCTGAGTCTAGTAGGTATGGGTTAGTGTCAGGGATTCAATATTTCAAAATGAAAATTGGAAAATGAATCCAATTTGTATGCATATATATGCTGCACAAATATCCTCCCACTCTCATCCAGAACAATGCCTTGACATTACCTTCACCCCAAGTAAGACAAAATTAGAGGAGAAGAGTTAGAAAATCAGTGAACACATATCTGGAATGGAAAATGCTCAGGAGTTCACAACCTTGGAGGTTGTAGAGGAGTTTCCAAAAGCAAGGGATAGGGTAAACACTCCACAAACATGGAGCTCTGCTGGCCTAAAAGCTTTTTGAGAAACTGCCTCTGAGATAGGGCACTTGAAATATATGTTGTTTTCAGGAGATTTGGCTTTCTTTGTAGTGAGACCATCAAAGCTGGGTCTGCATCTATGAGACCTGGAAGACATTGTTTCTGATATTTCAATGAACATGTGGCAGCAGTGCTGATATTTTTCTTTTTAAGTAAACTGTGGCCTCTGGGGTCTAAGTTTCTCCCCGTTGAACTGTGAAGCCATTTGGCCCTCCTACACTTTTTGTGGGGTTTTTCCTGCTGCACTGGTAGTTTGGTATTTGCTTCATAAAATAGAAGGAGTTCAACTGGGACACAGTGCAGGAGGGAGTTCTATCACGTGTGGTGGGTCAGGGACAGCAGAAAAATGCACCAACCAATCTTCTATCCCTCAAAGCTTGCCCCATTGCATCCTTGTCCATAGCAACCTGATTCTGAACATTGCCCTGAATCCTCTCCATATAACAAGATGCCTTTACTTATAAGGGTCTGCTGGCTGCACCATGTAAGCCACAAGCCATTTGTAAGCCAATGGAAGATCCAAATTGCTCCAACACAGAAGTTTTATCACACTCCTGCCCACCACAACTCTAGGCCCACTTCTCAGGAGGCTGCAACTTACTGGGACCTCTGTTCTACACCATTTTCATAAAACCCAGTCAAGCAAGGCACTGTCAGGTACATCCATGATCAGCAGCAGGACATCCAAAGGTTCTCTAGTGCAACCTAGTCGTGGGAATTTCAAAAAATTAACGGTATTTATCTAAAAATTTTTCAAGGATGAAGTTGGAGGCACTGTGGGTTTCAATTTATTCAGGAACCATTAAATGGAGAGGAAGATTATTTCAATGAAAGCTCTGGAGAACCCTCACAGGCAAGGCTTCTCAAAGAGTGGACAAAAGGTCACATTTAGCCAGGCCCATTGAGGTCTACAATGTGAGGTCCATGTGTGTTTTGACTCTCAAATATGGCTGCCAAGTCTTTCGAATGAAATCATGTGATACCTTGGCTGAGATTCCCAGTTCTCTGTGCAAAGCCGCTCTGGCGCTAGTTCTCAGTTTCCAAGGGTGACTCTCATACATGGCCTCTTTAATCCCAACACAATACATGGCAATACTTTTCTGAGGTCAGATTCTGAACTCAGTCTCTAAGGGGAATCACACCAAAGTTCAAGCCCAGGTAGACCCAGTTATGTCTTCCAACTGCCACACAAATATCCACAATTAAATCCAAAACACTCCCACATGTCACTCATCTTTTCTAAATACACACTCATCATAACCTCTGGCTGGAGGTTTCCATGAGGGGTGCGGCCCAAGACAGTGTCCAAAATAACCACCCTTGCCCCTCATTTGCCTAAAATCAGGGTGGCCTGGACATCCTTCCAGTAAACCAGGAGTGATCAAATTGGCCGGCCATTAAGATGGCACTGCTTCTCCAATTTGAAGCCTACTGACTGTGGGGCTTATAGTCTTTATGTGATTTGGAGTCATGAGAAAAATCAAGCACTTATGGGCTATCCTCTGCAGGGTGTTGAGGAACACATTTGAACCAAATGATCACTATTCTCACTTGATGAAGGTCAGGAACCTTACAGAGGAATGTGAGAGACTTCATCCAAAATGAATGCTCTTTTGTCCATTTTGGTTTTGGATGCACACATGGGATCTTTCTTTAGATCCATCAGGTGATAAAAATCTAAGCCGCAGCCTCACACAGGGCCAAAAAGCTGATTCAGACACATCCTTTTCCAAAGCAATTAAGCAAAGAGCCAGAGGTGATGCCCTTTCATTTCTGTTTGAAAACTATTTCTTTTGGCTCTACAAAGGTGTGGCCTGAGGCAAAGATGTTCCGGACATTCAGGGCAACAGAACAATTGGTAAGCAAAAGGCCGAAAGCAGGGTTTCTCCATTAGAATTTTCTGGTCACACTCATATCTGAGTTTTCTGAGATGCTCCCATTCCCTTCAGCTATCCAGTACATGGCCAAGTCTCAGAGCTTGGAGGTGGTACATATTTTGGACACAAAAAAATGAGCCTATTCTGGGAAATTGGCCAGGATTCAGGAAGAAAACAGGAACTTAGCAAGATTGTAGGAGTTGCCCACGCATAAGTCAAGCCACAGTCCATTCATAAATTGGGCAAGATGAATCTTGGGAAGCTTTCTACTAGTCAGGACACATACAATGATTCATTCTCTTTTCTAATGTCTAAAACCCCGGACACAGTGGGATACACAGACATAGAGACACTGGCCTTGTCAAACGACTTACCAGAAACAGTTCACTCCAAAACAAATAAACTGCCTTTCCTACCTATTCTCAGAACATGAGACAAAACCTCAAACCTACACCCACACACACAAAGGCAGCTCCTTCCCCCAAGTAGGTCTGTGACTATCAGGAGTGTCCTCTGACTGGTGGGCCATACTATGTTCTGATGAAATCGCCTGTCCTGTGTCAGATATGGTCTCATTGGCCCAATCTGTGAAGTTGTCACTAGCCAGCTGTGAGCCACTACCTGCTTTCTCAGGAAAGGCCTTTCTTCAGAGCTTTCCTGACATTTGTCCATCCTCACATCAGTAGGTACTCAGAAAGACTGACTCTGTCCTTGTTAAATCCAAACAAGTGAGACCACTGGGACTGGGAATGGGACTGGCTCTGCGTGCCTGGCTTCCCGGATCCCAAGTTCAGAGAGTTTCATCACCAAGGAAGTGAGGTGAGATTAATCTCTTCAGGAATTTAATGAGGTCACTGCCTTGGCAACCACTTTGTCCTAACAGTTGCTTCCAATAGTACTATGAGATGGAGGCAGCCCTTACTTCCTGTGACACTTTCAAAAGTTAGAATGGTATATCAACCATAGGCACCCAGGAACAGCTCTCCACACATGCCTGGTATGGTCCATCTTCTCTACATTAAGAAGAGAGAGGCTTATTCAGACAAAACCCTTCATCTTGGAAAGGTTGTTTGAGATGGAAGATAACTTTTTCTCTCTCAGGTCCTTCATAGCTGCCTAATCTTCTCCAGGGATCAAACCTGCATGGACCTTTGAGGTTCTCAGCAGGAGGCAGATCCCCTACATTCCTGTATTGTAAGACGAACTCTGTCCCTGCTCTTCTGTAAAGTTAGGTTGAGGGAAGAGTGTATGGTTAGGGTTATTAACATGTTTGATTTGGATTACGAATCCTTCTGCAGGATGATTAATAGTATTGGGAACCTGTGATATTTATAAGATTATAGAGGTGAAATATAAGTATGAAAACAGAAATGTTGGTAAGATTTGAAGCCCAGAAGGGCATTAGGCCCTTGATTGGGATACTTAGCTTTTAATTACGTTCTACACAGATGTCTCAGATAAATTGATAATCAATGGCATAGGACCTTATACCTTGGATGTTTGATTTTAGGAGAGAACATCCACTCAAATTGAGATAGTCGGTGGGATTAGGAAGATAGTCGGTAGGTTTATAAAAAATGAGTGAGTATAAAAATTGGACAAAAAGTTCTGTAGCATTAGGGTTTCGGTTATAGAGTGAATATAAATGTCAGCACATGTGAAGAGTCAGTCACAATGATTAACTGGGGAAAATATGTAGGAAGGAAAATATCAATAGAGACATTACGAAATGAGGCAATTAGATAGTGAGTGATAGGATTAGACATTTTCAACAGGGTTGAGATTGAATACATAATCTTAGGAAGAAACAAATATGTAGTCACCAATAGGAATGACATTTGAAAGCATTAGGCAACCTGGACATGGATGTTTTTAGTAAGCCATGTTCACTTTCAATTTAGGATTTGGTACAATCATAAGTGTGACCTTTGCATTTTGTGCCCAGAAAATTATTGTGATCAAATATATATGTAGATCATATGATGTGTGTATTTCTTCCACCATTTCTGGGAGCAATATTTGAGGACACATAAATTAGTATTGTGGGTACCAAGTGGTGTACCCTGTGTCAATGAATATAGAGATAATGCATGAATAGACCATAGTGTGAATAAATAATATAACTTTTTTCTCTTTAAATAATGGATTGAATTGATATCTTAAAATATATAGGAAATCATATATTGACATACAATCATTCACTCTAACCAGTTACATATATAATGGTAATCTTAGGGTTATTGTTTATCATGAAGTGTGTGTGAGTTTTGTTTCAAAAGTGTTTATGGAAATCGAAAATAATGTGTTTGGAAAGAAGTCTCATGAAAAGACCAGTCAAGAAATATGGAGGAATCCATGTGTTCTGAAGCTGGAATTGATTGAAAGTGAAACAAATGCCTATAACTTTCCTAAATTGTGGATGAAATATATATCCTGTGATGTGCATAAACTGATGAAATAGTAATGTACCAGTGTTGAATAAAAATGAAGGTCAAAGTACACATCATGTCCCATAGGAATCCACTTGCATTGATGTTAAACTGGGTCAGTTACTGTAGAAATATTAGGATTGCATGCATTATTCACCGTAGTTAGTTTTACTTCATTTTTATTTATGGTTGTTCAAAACATTACATAGTTGTTGTTATAACATATTTCACACTTTGATTCAAGTGCGCTATAAACTCCCATTTTTACCCCGTGTACAGATTACAGAATCACATCAGTTACACATCTATTGATTCACATATTGCCATACTAGTGTCTATTGAATTCTGCTGCCTTTCCTATCCTCTACTATCCCCCCTCCCCTCCCCGCCCCTCCCCTCTTCTCTCTCTACCCCCTCTACTGTAATAAATTTGTCCCCCTTGTATTATTTTTCTCTTTCCCCTCACTTTCTCTTGTATGTAATTTTGTATAACCCTGAGGGTCTCCTTCCAATTCCATGCAATTTTCCTTCTCTCTCCCTTTCCTTTCCACCTCTCATCCCGCTTTAATGTTAATCATCTTGTCATGCTCTTCGTCTCTCCTCTGTTCTTAGTTACTCTCCTTATATCAAAGATGACATTTGGCATTTGTTTTTTAAGGATTGGTTAGCTTCACTTAGCATAATCTGCTCTAATGCCATCCATTTCCCTCCAAATTCTATGATTTTTTTTTATTTTTCAATGCAGAGTAATACTCCATTGTGTATAAATACCACAGTATTTTATCCATTCTTTCATTGAAGGTTATCTAAGTTGGTTTCACAGTCTTGCTGTTGTGAATTGTTCTGCTATGAACATCGATGTAGCAGTGTCCCTGTAGCATGCTGTTTTTAGTTCTTTAGTGAATAGACTGAGTAGGGGAATAGCTGGGTCAAATGGTGGTTCCATTCCCAGCTTTCCAAGAAATTTTCATACTGCTTTCCAAATTGGCTGCACCAATTTGCAGTCCCACCAGCAATGTAGAAGTGTACCTGTTTCCCCACATCATTGCCAGAACTTGTTGTTTGACTTCATTATGGCTGCCAATCTTACTGGAGTGAGATGGTATCTTAGGGTGGTTTCGATTTGCATTTCTCTGACTGCTGGAGATGGTGAGCATTTTTTCATGTACTTGTTGATTGATTGTAAGTCCTCATCTGATAAGTGTCTGTTGAGGTCCTCAGCCCATTTGTTGATTGGGTTCTTGTTATCTTATTGTCTAATTTTTTGAGTTTTTTGTATACTCTGGATATTAGGGCTCTATCTGAAGTGTGAGGAGTAAAGATTTCTTCCCAGGATGTAGGCTCCCTATTTACCTCTCTTATTGTTTCTTTTGCTGAGAAAAAACTTTTTAGTTTGAGTAAGTCCCATTTGTTGATTCTAGTTATTAACTCTTGTGCTATGGGTGTCCTATTGTGGAATTTGGAGCCCGACCCCACAGTATGTACATCGTAAGCAAATTTTTCTTCTATCAGACACTGTGTCTCTGATTTGATATCAAGCTCCTTGATCCATTTTGAGTTAACTTTTGTGCATGGCAAGAGAAAGGGATTCAGTTTCAATTTGTTACATATGGATTTCCAGTTTTCCCAACACCATTTGTTGAAGATGCTATCCTTCCTCCATTGCATGCTTTTAGCCCCTTTATCAAATATAAGATAGTTGTAGTTTTGTGGATTGGTTTCTGTGTCCTCTATTCAGTACCATTGGTCCACAAGCCTGTTTTGGTACCAGTACCATGCTATTGTTGTTACTATTGCTCTGTAGTATAGTGTGAAGTCTGGTATCGCTCTACCGCCTGATTCACACTTCCTGCCTAGCATTGTTTTTGCTATTCTGGAACTTTTATTTTTCCATATGTATTTCATGATTGCTTTCTTTATTTCTACAAGAAATGCCTTTGGGATTTGATTGGCATTGCATTAAACCTATAGAGAAATTTTGGTAATATCACCATTTTGATGATGTTAGTTCTGCCTTTCCATGAACAGGGTATATTTTTACATCTTCTAAGATCTTCTTGTATTTCTCTCTTTAGGGTTGTGCAGTTTTCATTGTATGAGACTTTCCCCTCTTTTGTTAGGTTGATTCCTGCCGCAGTCTGGCTGGGCACAATTCAGGAGCCACTTGTCAAAAGAAACTAACTTTATTTTTAGAACCACACAAGATAAACAAAACAGCTCCTCAGGAAAAAACCCTCAGAGCCCAACTGCCACCACCGGCTTCCCACAAGCCACACACCCAACAACCTCTTCCTCCCACAATCCTCCTGCTCTTGAGGCCGATTGGCTGGGTCGCATGGGCGGAGCCAAAAAAGTCCCCCAATGAGCAGCTCCGTGGTCTGAAAGGGCAGGGAAACAGCCCAATGAGCATCACCGCAGAGGAGCCAATCAGCTAGATGTTGCTAGATGTTGCTGGGGCTGCTGTGAGCCAATCATCAGCTGGTAGTCTGAAAGGGCAGGGAAACAGCTCAATGAGCATCTCCACAGAGGAGCCAATCAGCTAGGTGTTGCTGGGGCCGCTGTGAGCCAATCATCAGCTGGCAGTCTGAAAGTTTGCTGGAGCCCCTTCGGCTGTGGCTCTCAACATCTCCCCCTCTCTGTTTAAACAAGAAGCATGTGGCTTAGGGACTGTGTCTGCCTTAGGTTGTCCAATAGTACATATGGTCCTTACCCGTTATTGGATGAGCTGACCTCAAGGCGTCAGCCTCCTGTCTTAGGTTGGTACCATAGTAATTGGATCTTACCCGTCATTGACTACCAGTCCAGTATACAGCCACACCTGTGTAGAGGTCTTCGTACCAGCGGGGGGGTGAGGTTCTTTGCCTCACCTCTGTTGGCCCCCAAATTTTAGCTGAACCATCATGATAAACAGAAGGGAGGAAGATACACCAAGCCAGTTGACGGCTCCTTTTGGAAAAATTGTACCACCGATGACACCATCAGCATAAATACCCCAACACTACCAGAAGTTGCTGCACCAACAGATAGTTCACAATGCATAAAAGTGAGTTCACAATGCATATAAGTGATACATAGTCCAGGCAAGTTCTGCAAGCAGTTCAGTGATGGCTATTGCAGAAGCTGTAGATTGGTTTTATCTTTGTCTTCATGCACTGGGATGAAGATAGGAATTCTGACAATAATGGCTAAAGAAAAATTATATAACATTATATAACATTCCAGAAGGCACTAAAAGAAAACAATTTTCTTAACAATTTACATTGTCTTCACCGGCACTGGGATGAAGATAGGAATTTTGGCAATAATGGCTAAAGAAAAAATTATGTAACATTCCAGAAGGCACTAAAAGAAAACAATTTTCTTAACAATTTACATTGTCTTCACCGGCACTGGGATGAAGATAGGAATTTTGGCAATAATGGCTAAAGAAAAAATTATGTAACGTTCCAGAAGGCATTAAAAGAAAACAATTTTCTTAACAATTTACATTATCTTTAAGAGAATTATTAAATACAAACATATCTGTTAACATCCTTTTTTGTTCACATTTTAAAACAATCTTCAACAGCTGTTTACCCAATTTAAATTAAACCATTTAAATCACGTGAATAAAAAAAAATTATTTGGATCCATTTTTTCATGAGCGCTCATCATATATGACATATGGACATATGTACATTCAAACACAAAACACAAGTGTGCACACATAATACATACGACACATAACATAATAGTAAAGGCCTTATAACTTTTTACAGGTGAAATCTCCATTGCAATGTTTAAAAACTCTATAGTCAAAAAATAGGACTGATCAGCAAAACATTAACCTAGGTCTGTATGAGCTCAAAAAAAAAAAATATGGGAAAGGGCAATAATAAAATAGATATTGAAAAAAGCATTCTGGTTCTGACGCAGATGTAAGAATAACCAAACTGGAGTTCTGGATATCACATCTTCTTTTTGGTCTGTAGAAATCGCTTTAGTTAATCTGTCTGGAATCCAAATCAGCTGCTGTTCTCCCTGTGGAAACACATAAACAGACCCCCGATTCCAGGCAATCACTGGGTCAGGACCTTAGTTAATCTCTCTGGAATCCAAATCGGCTGCTGTTCTCCCTGTGGAAATACACAAACAGACCCCCGACTCCAGACAATTACTGGGTCAGGACCTTTCCATTGTCCTGTTAGAATATCCTTCCAAAGTACCTTGGGCTTATATACATTTTTTGGACACATATGCCTTTCCGCAGCACTAAGCCCTGATGAATCCAAATTTAAAAAGTTTAGAGTAAAAAGGGTTATTTTAAGTTTATCTTTGGGGAATATATACCCCTTCCCAATTCCTTCTTTTTGCTTTAATAAGTACATTTTAATAGTTTGATGAGCTCTTTCAACTATGCCTTGTCCCTGTGGATTGTATGGGATTCCTGTTATATGAGTAATGCCAAATGATGAGCAAAATTGTTTAAAAGAGGTAGAAGTATAACCAGGGGCATTATCTGTTTTTAACTGTTTTGGAACGCCCACAGTGGCAAAATTTTGTAAGCAATGAGCTATAACATCTTTAGTTTTTTCTCCGGCATGAAGGGAGCCCATCAAAAATCCAGAAGAAGTATCAACTGTAACATGCAAATATTTTAATTTTCCAAATTCTGGCAAGTGTGTGACGTCCATCTGCCAAATATGGTTAGGTATCAATCCTTTAGGATTGACTCCAAGATTAACTTGTGGTAAAAAGGTCACACAATTTTGACATTGTTTTATTATTTGTCTAGCTTGTTCCTTAGTTATTTTAAAACGCTTTTGTAAAGTATTAGCATTGACATGGAACTTTTTATGAAAATTTATAGCTTCTTCTAGTGTAGAGAAAATATGTATGTCATGTGTAGTTTTATCTGCTAAATCGTTGCCCAAACTAAGGGCTCCAGGCAATCCTGTATGTGCCCTGATATGTCCTATAAAGAATGGATCTTTTCTGTCCCAGATTAGACTTTGTATAGTGGAAAACAAAGAGAAAACAGTAGAGGAAGGGGAAATCCTACCAGCATCTTCAAGGGATACTATAGCATTAACTATATACTGACTATCGGAAAATAAATTAAATACAGAATTTTTAAACATCACAAAAGCCTGTAATACTGCCTTAAGCTCTACCTTTTGAGCTGATTGTTTGGGTACTAAAAATGTAAAAGTTTGATCAGGTGTAACTATTGCTGCTGTACCATTATTTGACCCATCAGTGAATATATTTGGAGCATTCCCGATAGGTGTTTTTCTTGTCATTTTTGGAAAAATTACAGGATGCAATGACCAAAAAGACAATAAAGGATTAGATGGTAAGTGGTTATCAAATGAAACATTAGATTTGCACATGATTATTGCCCAAGTATTTAACTCATTAGCTAACTCATCAATTTGATTCATAGTATATGGAGTAATAATTTTATTGGGAGAAATTCCAAACACTCCCTTTGCTGCTTTTATTCCTTTGAGTATTAATTGTCCTACAGCCTCAGGATACCTAGTAAGAATAGTGTTAGGAGAATAAGATAAATGTATCCATAATAATGGGCCTTCTTGCCAAAATACTCCTGTAGGAATATTTTTTGTTGGCAGTACAATAAATAATAAAGGCAAACTTATATCAATTCTATCCAAATGCATATTTTCCATATATGTTTCAATGATTTTTAATGCCTTTCTTGCTTCAGGCGTTAACATTTGGGGTGAATTTGGATCTGATGGACCTTTTAGGATATCAAATAAAGGTCCCAACTCTCCTGTTGGTATACCTAGATAAGGCCTTATCCAATTTATGTCTCCTAATAACTTTTGAAAGTCATTAAGTGATTTGAGTTGATCTACTCGTATTTGAATTTTTGGTGGACGGACCATGGTTGAGGATAATAGAACTCCTAAATAATTAATTGGAAAATTTAATTATACTTTATCTATTGCTATCTCTAGATTATAATTTTTTAATAAGTTTGTAAGTGTGGCATAACAGTCTAGCAATGTGTTTTTAGCTTTGTGTGCTAATAATACATCATCCATATAGTGAAATATTTGTAGTTCAGGATTTTGATTTCTAAGTGGCTGGATTGCTTTGTCAACATAAATTTGACACATAGTTGGGCTGTTAGCCATCCCTTGAGGGAGTACTTTCCATTCATATCTCTGATCAGGACCTTCATGATTCAGTGCAGGGATAGTAAATGCAAAACGTGGACTATCCTCAGGATGAATTGGAATTGAAAAAAAACAATCTTTAATATCTATAACTAAAACATACCAAGTTTTTGGCAAAGCAGACAATTGAGGAATCCCCGAATGAGCAGGTCCCATAATAACCATCTCATTATTAATGGCTCTTAAATCTTGCAATAATCTCCATTTACCAGATTTCTTTTTGATGACAAAAATGGGAGTATTATGGGGAGATACAGAAGGTTGTATATGTCCTTCTGCTAATTGTTGTTTGACCAGATCATGGGCTGCTAGTATCTTTTCTTTAGTCAGGGGCCACTGAGGAACCCATACTGGTCTTTCTGATTTCCAAGTAATTTTTATTGTCTCAGTGGCCCTTTCTGAAAATCCAACCCATGTCTGTCTGTTCCTTGATCTATTTGTATTGGTGCTGCTATACCTTGTTCTTGTTTTCCTAATCTTTTTCCTTTCCTAAAACCTTGTCTAGTCATAATAGTGGGTGCATTTTGGTTGATGTTATTTGTTAATGTCAAACCTAATTGATCTAGGACATCTCGTCCCCATAAATTTATAGGAAGATAATCCAATACATATGGCTGTATAGTTCCTTCACATCCTTCAGGATCCTTCCAATCTAATACCATTGCACTTCTATGGGGATTAGTAGCCACTCCTAGGCCTCGAAGCGTTTGAGTGGCTTGTTGTAATGGCCAATGTTTTGGCCATTCTTGACGAGAGATGATGCTAAGGTCTGCACCTGTATCCAGTAGCCCATTAAATTCATGTCCTTGAATATTTAGTTTTAGCATGGGGCGAGAATCTAAATTTAAAGACAGCATAGCCCAATCTACACCTGTGGAGCCTAATCCCTTGGAACCTCTTTCTATAGCACGACTGGAAAATTTATCATGTAGGCTTGGTATATTTAGTAACTGTGCTATTCTATCTCCTGGTGAAATTACTGATAGAACTGGCTATAATTTTTATTTCACCTTCATAATCGGGATCAATTACCCCAGGACTTATCATAAGTCCTTTTAGAGTAGAAGAGCTGCGTCCCAATAATAAGCCTACTGTTCCTTTGGGAAGAGGTCCTTTCACCCCTGTGGGAATGATTTGAACTCCCATCTCTGGAGTTAGTACTGATCTGGCGGAGGCGCAGATGTCCAACCCTGCGCTCCCTCTGGTTTGTCTGATGAGGGATCTGATGGACAATGTGTCCTGGGCACTACCCTGATGGGGTTGCTGGGTTCCTCCAGTGCTCCGTATATTTGTGGTTTTGGGCCCCGGAGCATTGGGCCCCCTTGTCCATTTTTTGGCAATGGAGCCCAGTACCTTTCTCCACGATATCGTGGATAAACACTTGGTCCTTGTTCGTTTTTTGATAATGGAGTACCCTCTATGGTGGTTTGAGAACGGCATTCATTAGCCCAATGTCTCCCTCTACGGCATCGTGGGCAAATACCCGGTATTCTACTCCTTTGATACCTAGTTTTGTTAAACCCTCCTCCTATGGGGCAATTCCTTTTAAAATGTCCTGTTTGTTCACAATTGTAGCATGTTCTTGGCCTGGAATCTAAAGCCTGTTTTACTGCAGCTGCCACAATTTGCCCTTGTTCATTAATGTCTCTGGCATCTAAAGCCTGTTTTACTGCAGCTGCCACAATTTTCCCTTGTTCATTAATGTCTCTGGCATCTAAAGCCTGTTTTACTGCAGCTGCCATGACTTGCTCTTGTTCATTAATGTCTCTACATAATTTAATATATGTGTTTAAATCTTCATGTTTCCATGGTCTAATGATATCTCTGCACCAACGATTCGCTTGGTCATAAGCCAGTTGTTTTATTAATGGCATTGCTTGTTCTGTATTCCCAAAAACTCTGGTAGCTGTTTGAATAAGCCTATCTACAAATTCAGCATAAGATTCATTAGTTCCTTGTATTATCTTAGATAATTGACCTTGTAAACCTCCATGTCCTTGTAAAGTCTTCCATGCCTTAACTGCATCTACAGCAATTTGTAAATATACACCAGGATCATATGCAATTTGTTGCTGCTGATCCTCATAAGGTCCCTTTCCTAACAACATATCTAGATTTCTCTGAGGATAACCAGCTGCTGCATTTCGCCTAGCCGTCTCCTTGCAAAATTCCTCATTGACAACCTTCCATAACAGGTATTGTCCTCCATTTAGCACAGCTTTACACATATTAGCCCAATCTGCTGGCGTCATGTTCAAGTTGGTAATGGATTCGACCAAGCTTACAGTGAAGGGTGCTTGAGGACCATAGGTTATTACAGCCTCTTTTAGCTGCTTCACTGTTTTGAAATTTAAAGTATGGTAAATTCGCTGCCCTCCTACCTCAAATACAGGGCATGTTAATACTTGAGATCCTGTCTCAGGATCTGAACTATCCACTGCGGGGGTTGGGGGCCTCTCAGCATATGGACGTGGCCTTGTCAGTTGGACACTTACACCCTCTGGTGATAGAAAGGTGTTAGTAGCAGTCTCCTGTAGAGGTGGTGCTGTTGGTTGGACACTTAAGCCCTCTGGTGATAGAAAGGTTTTAGTAGCAGTCTCCTTTTGTAACTTTCCCCCTGATGGCTTTTTCTGCTCTAAACTTTCTTTCTCTGTCTGATTAGCTCGAAAGACCTTCTCTTTTACTTGAATCTTTTCCTCTTTCTGACTAACTTGAGAGACCTCCTCATTTACTTGAATCAATATATCTTCTCCTTCCTCTACCTTTGTCTGAATTGAAGGCTTTGGACTAAGAAAACCAGATACCAATGCCCACAATGTCAATGTGCCAGCTGGCAGAGTTCCTGGGCTGTTCTTTTCTATTCTTTTTAAATCTTCACCATGATGGTGCTGATAACGCCAAGGTCGCGGGTTCGATCCCCGTACGGGCCACCAAATGCCGCAGTCTGGCTGGGCACAATTCAGGAGCCACTTGTCAAAAGAAACTAACTTTATTTTTAGAACCACACAAGATAAACAAAACAGCTCCTCAGGAAAAAACCCTCAGAGCCCAACTGCCACCACCGGCTTCCCACAAGCCACACACCCAACAACCTCTTCCTCCCACAATCCTCCTGCTCTTGAGGCCGATTGGCTGGGTCGCATGGGCGGAGCCAAAAAAGTCCCCCAATGAGCAGCTCCGTGGTCTGAAAGGGCAGGGAAACAGCCCAATGAGCATCACCGCAGAGGAGCCAATCAGCTAGATGTTGCTAGATGTTGCTGGGGCTGCTGTGAGCCAATCATCAGCTGGTAGTCTGAAAGGGCAGGGAAACAGCTCAATGAGCATCTCCACAGAGGAGCCAATCAGCTAGGTGTTGCTGGGGCCGCTGTGAGCCAATCATCAGCTGGCAGTCTGAAAGTTTGCTGGAGCCCCTTCGGCTGTGGCTCTCAACAGATTCCCATCTTTTTTTTTTTTTAGGATATTGTGAATGGAGTGGTTGTTCTCATTTCCATTTCAGAGGATTTGTCCCTGATATAGAGGAATGCCTTTGATTTATGCGTGTTGATTTTATATCCTGCCACTTTGCTGCATTCATTTATTAGCTCTATTAGTTTCTTTGTAGACCCTTTTGGGTCTGCTAGGTATAGAATCATGTCATCTGCAATAGTAATAATTTAAGTTGTTCTTTTCCTATTTTTATGCCTTTAATTTCTTCCGTCTGTCTAATTGCTCTGGCCAGTGTTTCGAGAACTGTATTGAACAGAAGTAGTGAGAGAGGGCATCCCATTCTTGTTCCAGATTTTAGAGGGAATGCCTTCAATTTTTCTAGATTCAGAATGATGCTAGCTTGAGGATTAGCATAGATTGCTTTTACAATATTGAGGTATGATCCTGTTATTCCTAGTTTTTCTAGAGTTTTGAAGATAAAGGGATGCTGTACTTTGTCGAATGCTTTTTGTGCATCTATCGAGATGATCATATGGTTCTTATTTTTAAGTCTATTGATGTGGTGAATAACATTTATTGATTTTCGTATATTGAACAAGCCTTGCATTCCATGGATGAATCCTACTTGATCATGGTGCACAATTTTTTTAATATGTTTTTGTATCTGATTCACCAGAATTTAATTAGGGATTTTTGCATTTAGATTCCTTAGGGATATTGGTCTGTAGTTTTCTTTGTTTGAAGTGTTTATGTCTGGTGTAGAAATCAGGGTGATATTGGCCTGGTAGAATGAATTTGGAATATCTCCCTCTTTTTCAATTTCCTGAAATAGCTTGAAAAGTATTGGTATTAGTTCATATTTAAAGGGTTTGTAAAACTCTGCTGTATACCCATACTGTCCTGGTCTTTCCTTAGTTGGTAATCTTTGGATGGTTTCTTCTATTTCCTCAATTGATACTGGTCTGTTTAGGTTGTCTATATCCTCCTGACTCAATCTGGACAGATCATATGACTTAAGAAATTTTTCGATGCTTTCACTATCTTCTATTATATTGGAGTATAACGAATCAAATTAATTTCTGATTATCTTCTGTATTTCAGAAATATCTGCTGTGATTGCCAGGGGGTGACAAATAACTTGTGTAGATTGATACAGCAGGAATGGAAGCCGTTTATTGTAGCATCTGAGCGATATTTATACATTTTATATAGCTTATCTAATTAGCATAAAATAGATCCAGCAGTGAACCAATAAGGAATCTCCACACTTAATGGCTTGCTTTTGTTACTTCACAAACCACTCTCTATGGCATTTTTCCAGGCGCCATCCAGACTTGTTTACAGACCCTAACATTTCTCTGGCAAAATACCAGGTGCCATCCTGACTTGTTTATATACCTTAACATGTGATGTTGCCCTTTTCATCCCGTATGCTAGTAATTTGAGTTTTCTCTCTTCTTCTCTTCATTAGCATGGCTAAGGGTCTGTCGATTTTATTTATTTTTTCAAAGAACCAACTTTTAGTTTTCTCAATTTTTTCAATTGTTTCTTTTGTTTCGATTTCATTAATTTCAGCTGTGATTTTAATTAAATCTTACCTTCTCCTTATTTTGCTGTTGTTTTCCTCTTCGTTTTCTAGGATTCTGAGATGAAGTATGACATCATTTATTTGTTTTGTTTTTTTTTTCTTTTTTTAAGGAATGAAATCCTAGCAATGAATTTTCCTCTTAGAACGGATTTCAGTGTGTCCCATAGATTCTGATATGTTGTGCCTGTGTTTTCATTTATCTCTAAGAATTTTTTAATTTCCTCCTTGATGTCTTCTATAACCCATTGATCATTCAGTAACCTATTGTTCATTCTCCAAGTGATGCATGATTTTTCCTTCCTTCGTTTATCATTGATTTTTAGTTTATATTAGATTATGATCAGATAAGATGCATGGTATTATCTCTACTTCTTTATATTGTCTAAGAATTGCCCTGTGACATAATATATGATCTATTTTTGAGAAGGATCCATGTGCTGCTGAGGAAAAATGTAACTGCTTGATGTTGAGGAGTATATTCGATATATGTCAATTAAGTCTAGGTTATTAATTGTGTTATTGAGTTCTATAGTTTTCTATTTCAACTTTTGTTTGGAAGACCTGTCCAGTGGTGAGAGAGGTGTGTTGAAGTCTCCCATGATTATTGTATGGTGGTCTATTAGACTCTTGATCTTGAGAAAAGTTTGTTTGATGGATATAGCTGCACCATTGTTTGGGGCATATATATATTTATAATGGTTATGTCTTGTTGGTGTATGGTTCTCTTGAGCAGTATGTAGTGTCCCTCTTTATCCCTTTTGATTAACTTTGGCTTGAAATCTATTTTATTTGATATGAGTATGGACACTCCTGCTTGTTTCCGAAGTCCATATAAGTGATATGATTTTTCCCAACCTTTCACCTTCAGTCTATGTATGTCTTTTCCTATCAAATGCGTCTCCTGTAGGCAGCATATTATTGGGTCTTGTGTTGTGATCCATTCTACTAGCCTGTGTCTCTTAATTGGTGAGTTTAAGCCATTAACATTTACGGTTATTATTGAGATAATGGTTGTTCTTCCAGCCCTATTTGTTTATTTATGTTATTAAACATGGATTGTTTTCTACATTGATTATTTCCCCCTTTTACTGTACTACCTCCCACTGTTGGTTTTTATTGTTATTTTCCATTTCCTCTTCCTGTAATATTTTGCCGATGATGTTTTGAAGAGATGGTTTTCTAGCTACAATTTATTTTAACTTTTTTTTTAACATAGAAGGTTATGATTTTATCTTCCATCCTGATGCTTAATTTCACTGGATACACAATTCTTGGTTGGAATCCATTTTCTTTCAGTGTTTGAAAAATGTTAATCCAGGATCTTCTAGCTTTCAGAGTCTGTGTTGAAAGATCAGCTGTTATCCTGATTGGTTTACCCCTAAATGTAATCTGCTTTTTTTTTCTCTTGTAGCATTTAAAATTCTCTCCTTATTGTGTACGTTGGGCATCTTCATTATAATGTGTCTAGGTGTGGATCTCTTATGATTTTGCACATTCGGCGTCCTGTAGGCTTCTAGGACTTGGGAGTCAGTCTGATTCTTCAAGTCTGGGAAGTTTTCTCGTATTATTTCATTGAATACATTGCTCATTGCTTTGGTTTGGACCTCTATACCTTCCTGTATTCCAATGACTCTTAAGTTTGGTCTCTTTATGTTATCCCGTATTTCTTGGATATTCTGTTGATGGTTTCTTAACAGTCTTGCTGAGCTGTCTATGTTCTTTTCAAGTTGGAATACTTTGTCTTCATTGTCTGATGTTCTATCTTCTAAGTGTTCTACTCTGCTGGTAGTATTCTCAATTGAGTTTTTAAGTTGGTTTATTGCTTTCTGCATTTCTAGGATTTCTGTTTGTTATTTTTTACAACCTCTATCTCCCTGTATAGCTGATCTTTTGCTTCTTGGATTTGTTTATGTAATTCATTGTCGAAGTGATTTTTCATTGTCTGATTTTGCTGTCTAATGTCTTCCTTGAGACTCCAGATCATCTGAAGCATGTATATCCTGAGTTCTTTATCTGACATTCCATTTACTGCAGCTATTACCTCTTCTAAAGTTGTGCTGACCTGCATTGCTTGTGGTCCTTTTTTCCTTGTCTTATCATACTGCTCGCTTTTCTTTCTGCTTGGTGAAACTTTTGTGATTTTGAAATTTTCCTCCTATATATTTATATTGCTCTTGTATAGTTGCAAAGTCTCCCTTGCATGGGCGCTGGGGGGCTGTGCTGCTCCTCCAATTAGGGTGATCTAACTACCTTGCTGACGGGCCGCTGGGCTTGTTTTCCTGATCGGTTTCAGGTCTGCCTACCATGCAGGCGCGGGAGGCGGCTCTGCTCTACCCCTCCTCCAATTGGTGTCACGTGTCTACCAGGCCCGTGGACCCCTGGGGTGTTCTGCCGATCAGTCGCAGGTCTGCCTACCTTGTAGGTGCTGGCGGCGGCTCTGCTCTGCCCCTACTCCAATTGGGGTGACGTGACTACCATGCAGGTGTGTTGCTGGGCCTGTTCCGCCAGTTTGTCGCAGGTCTGCCTACCTTGCGGGCACGGGCAACGGATCTGCTCTGCTCCTATTTCAAATGGGGTGAAGTGTCTGCCGCTCCGGCAGGGCGATGGGCCTCTTCTGCCAGTCAGGTGCAGGTGTGCCTACCTTGCGGGTGCGGGTGATGGCTCTGCTCTGCCACTACTCCATTTGGGGGGTCGTGACTACCATGCCGGCAGGTTGTTGGGCCTGTTCTGGGTGCGGGCGAAGGCTCTGCTCTGCCCCTACTAATATTGGGGTGACCTGACTACCATGCCGGTGGGCCACTGGGATTGTACTAGGTGAGGGAGAAGGCTCTGCTCTGCAACTATTCCAATTCGGGTGATTTGACTACCATGCCTGCGGGTCACTGGGCCTGTTCTGGGCAAGGGCGGCGGCTCTGCTCTGCCTCTATTCCAATTGGGGTGACGTGACTACCATGCAGGTGTGTCGCTGGGCCTGTTCCGGGCGTGGGCGGCGGCTCTGCTCTGCCCCTCTGGCTTGATGACAAAGTGAGAGAGACCCGGGTGTTTGTGACTCACTTTCTTTACCAGGAGACCAACTGTTTCTGTCACCGATGGTATCAATGAAGTTATCTCCTCTGCTGCTTTCTGATGACATCAGATCTCTGCCATGTTGGTATCCCATGCAAAAGGCAGCATTTTGTTCCCTTTGCTGGGTGACTAAAGCAATGGGTGAGTTCTGACCGGCACTCACAAGCCCCGTCTCAATCCTGTTGCACTCCCTATGAAGGCTCGGTTGATATTTACCTCCACAGTATTCAGCAAGACCCGGACCGAGAAGCAGTTTCCGCAGGTTCTTTAGCCCAGGGCCAGATCAGTTCCGGGAGGCGGAATTCGGCCGCTCTGGGCTCGGTGTATGTTCTAATAGAAGCAGGCTCCAAGACGCAGTTTCTGCGGGTTCTCTAGCACTGAGCCTGAGTAATTTGTCTGCAAGACAAAGGTGAATGGCATCCTGAAATTACCGGTTCTATAGCTGAATAAGCTGCGATCAGTCGAAAACAGGGATGGTGACGTCACCTCTCCAAGATGGTGGCCGCTGGGTTCCTCTGTGGTCTGACTGGTGCGGAGAAACGAGTTGGACTGCATGCTTCCCCGTCTCAAACCCAGAATTCAGCACTGAGCACAGTGATTGCATACCTGGCAGGAGCCCACAGTATCTGCACCACTGTATATTTGCGTTGCTATCTCGTCGTTTTCCAGCACGCACCACAGACTCTAGCCACGGAGCGATTTCCTGAATAAGCCACATGACCTTCTGTGAGGACAAATCACTCGCGTTTGAGTTCCCGTAGCTGATCCTCGTGAGATGGAAATTAGTACACTAGGTTTTGGAGAACCACAATTTTGCTGGAAATTCCTAACAAGATAGGTTTTAGCCATTCTAACTCGTCATTCTCCCGCACAGTGATGCGGTATATGGGGGTGATGCACTCCCTTCGCAGCCATCATATGATCCCCTGAAGTTAGTTTTCAGTACTAGGAAACAAATAAGTATTTCAGGTGGATGAATATTTCTGAGAAAAATCTTTTGAAAAGTTGATTATAAATCCACATACATGAATATGAATGAATTTAGGGAGTGTATAATAAGAAAAATATACTTCATATTTTGAAAAATCTGCAAAGTGAAAAAAAATATATATATATATATGTATATATATACATACACACAGAGACATTAAAAAAGTAGCATTATGTATGCCAATCGAAATTCACCATGAAATATATATCATCCACAGATCCAAAAATATTCATTTAAATGAACATGGATTTATGTCGTTCAACTAAGAAGCTCACCCGTATCTTGAATTTTCGGTTCCAACAGCATTTAGTAGGAGTGATCTCTTCTCACAATTTGTATCTGCCAAGCCAGCCACCTCACAAAATGTACGAGTTATACCAGGTAGAATTCGATATGTGCATATAAAAATACATGTGATGAATAGGCTACAGAGAAAGGGAGACAGTTATTCACATATTTGTTAACTTTTAAAACACATGGAGGACTATTTCAATTAAAATTCGCTAGATTTATAACACCTACCATTTATCATACGAAAGGCAAGTCCAACTATACACCATGCCTCCTGTGAACCTCTTGTATTTCTATTCTGTTTGGGTTATTTTTCTCCATAATATTAGGATTAGAAGTCAAAGTCTATTAGGGTATGTGTTAGTGTCAGGGATTCAGTATTTCGATAGGAAAATTTGAAAATGTATCCAATGTATATGCAAATATGTGCTACACAAAAAACTTCCCACTCTCATTCATAACAATGCCTTGACATTACCTTCGCCCCACATAAGACACAATTAGAGGAGAGGAGTTAGAAAATCTGTGAATACATATGTGGAATGGAAAATGCTCAGGAGTTCACAATTTGGAGGTGGTAGAGGGGTTTCCAAAAGTAAGGGACAGGGTAAACACTCCACAAACATGAAGTTCTGCCAGCCTGACATCTGGAGAAACTGCCTCTAAGGTTGGGCAATGAAATATATGCTGTTGTCAGGAGCATTAGCTTCATTTGGAGTGAGACCATCAAAGCTGGGTCTTCATCTATGTGACATGAATGACATTGTTTCTTATTTTCCAATGAACATGAGGCATCAGTGCTGAATTTTCTATTTGTATGTAACTTGTGGCCACTGGGGTCTAAGTGTCTCCCCGTGTGGACTGTAAATCCATTTGGTCATCCTCCACTATTCATGGTGTTTCTTGCTGCTGCACTGGGAGTTTGGAATTTGCTTCATGAAATACAAGGAGTTCAACAGGGACACAGTGCTGAAGTGAGTTCTGTCAATTGTGGTGGGTCGGGTTCTGCAGGAGAATGCACCAACCAGGCTTCTATCCCACATTGCTTGCCCCATTGACCATAGCAACCTGATTCTGAACATTGCCCTGAAACCTCTCCATATAACAATATGCTTTTACATATAACAGTCTACTGGCTTCAAAATGTCAGTCACAATCCATTTGCAAGACAATGGCAGATCCACATGGCCCAACACAGATGTTTTATCACACACCTGCCAACCACTGCTCTAGGACAACTACTCAACAGGATCCAACTTACTGGCATCTCTGTTCTACACCATTTTCATAAAACCAAGTCAATCAAGGCACTGTCTTACATACTCATGATCAGCAACAGGACATCCAAATGTTCTCCAGTGCCACCCAGTCATGGGAATTTTAAAAATTTTTATGGTATTTATCTAGCCAATTTTCAAGGAAGAAGTTGGAGGCACTGTGGGTTTCAATTTATTCAGGAACCATTAAATGGTGAGTAAGTTCATTTCAATGAAAACTCTGGAGAATTCTCACAGGCAAGGCTTCCCAAAGAGTGGCCAAAATGTCAGATAAAGCCAGGCCCATTGAGGTCTACAATGTGAGGTCCATGTGTGTTTTGACTCTCAAAAATGGCTGCCAAGTCTTTAAGAATAAAATCATGTGATATCCTGGCTGAGATTCCCTGTGATCTGTGGAAAGTCAACTTGGGCCTAGATGTCTTTCCAAGGCAACTCTCATGCATGGCCATCTAAAATCCCAACACAATTCATGGCAATACTTCTCTGAGATCAGTACCACAACTCAGTCTCTAAGGGGAATCACACCAGGGTGCAAGCCCACGTGGACCCAGTCATCTCTTCAAACCACCATTCAAATGTCCACAATTAAATCCCAAACACTCCCACATGGCCCAAATCTTCTTCCATATATACACTCATCATAACCTGTGGCTGGAGGTTTCCATGAGGGCAGCAGCCCACGTCAGTGTCCAAAATAAGCTTCCTGCACCTCATTTGCTTAAAGTCAGGGTGGCATGGACACCCTTCCTGTAAACCAGGAGTGATCAAATAGGCCTTCCTTTAATACTGCTTAGCTTCTCCAACTTGAGGCCTACTGACTTTGAGGTTTAGATTCTTTAAGTGAATTGGAGTCATGAGAAAAACAAGCACCTATGGGCTAGCCTCTGCTGGGTTTTGAAGAACTCATTTGACCCAAAGGATCCCTGTTCTCACTTGATGGATGTCAGGAACCTACCAGAGGAAGGCAAGAGAGTTAATCAACAATATCTGATCTTTTTGCCATTTTGGTTTTCGATGCATGCATGGGATGTATCTTTAGATCCATCAGGTGCTGAGAATCTAAGCCTCAGCCTCACACAGGGCCAAGAGACTGATTCAGACATATCCCTTTTCAAAGCAATTAAGCATGGATCCACACGTGATGCCCATTCATTTGCATTTGAAAACTGTTTTCTTTAGGCTTTACAAAGTGGTGGCTTGAGGCAAAGTTCTTCCTGACATTCAGGGCAACAGAACAATAGGTAAGCAAAAGGACCAAAGCAGGGTTTCTCCACTGAGACTTTCCTGGTCAACTGATATCTGAGATTTCTGAGATGCTAGCCATTCCCTTCAACTATCTAGTACATGGCCATGTCACAGATATTGGAGGTGGTACATATCTTGGACACAAAACCATGATACTATTCTGGAGTGTTGCCAGAATTGAAGGAGAAAACAGGAAATTATGAAGCTAGTAGGTGTTGCCCATCCATAAGGCAAGCCTGATTCCACTCATATATTGGGCACAATGAATGCTGGCAAGCTTTCTAGTAGACAGGAAACATCCATTGATGCCTTCTCTCTTCTAATGTCTACAATCATGAACACAGTGGGATACACAGACACTCGCCTTGTCAAAGGACTTACTAAAAGTAGTCCACTCCAAACCAAACAAACTGCCTTTCCCACCTATTCTGAGAACTTGAGACAAAACCACAAAATCACACCCACACCCACAAAGGCACCTCCTTCCCCCAAGTAGGTCTGTGACTCTCCGGAGTGTCCTCTGACTGGTGGGCCATACTATGTTTCCCCAAAATGACCTCTCCTGTCTCAGTTCTGGTCTGCTTGGCCAACTCTGTGAAGTTGTCAAGAGCCAGTGGTGAGACACTACCTGCTTTCTGAGGAAAAGCCCCTCTTCAAAGGTTTCCTGGCATTTGGCCATCCTCACATCTGTAGGTTCAAAGAAAGACTGACTCTGTCCTTGGTAAATCCAAACATATGAGACCACTGGGACTGGGACAGGGACTGTGTCTGGGTTCCTGGCTTCCTGGATCCCAAGTTCAGAGAGTTTCATCACCAAGGAAGTGAGGTGAGGTCACTTCCTTCAGGATCTGAATTACATCACTGCCTTGGCAACCACTTTGCCCTAACAGTTGCTTCCAAAAGTCCCATTAGGTGGAGGCTGCCCCTGTTTTCCTGTAACACTTTCACAAGTTAGAATGTTATATCAATCATAAGCACCCCGGAACAGCTCTCCACACAGAACTGGTTTGGTCCATCTTGTATACATTAAGAAGAGAGAGTGATTCAGACACAACCCTTCAACCCGACCAGGATGACTGCCATGGAAGATGACTTTTGCTTTCTGAGGTATTTCATAGCTGCCTTCATCTTCACCAGGGATCATTTCTGCATGAACATTTGAGGTTCTCAGCAGGTGAAGATACCCTACATTCCTGTATTTTAAAACCAACTCTGTCCCTGCTCTTCGGTAAAGTTAGTGTATGGTTAGGGTTCATTATATGTTTGATTTGGGTTAGGAATCATTCTGCAGGATGAATAAACGGATTGGGTACCTGCGATATTTATAAGAATATATAAGTGAAATATATGTATGAAAACGGAAATCTAAGAAAGATTTGAAGCCCAGAAGGGCATTGGGCCCTTGATTGGGATGCATAGTGTTGAATTACGTTCTGTACAATTGTCTCAGTTAAATCGATATACAATGGCATAGGACCTTGTACCTTGGATGATTGAATGTAGAAGAGAACATCCAGTTAAAAAGGGATAGTCGGTAGGATTAGAAAGATAGTCGGTAGGTTTAGGAAGAAGAGTGAGAATATGATTTGGAATAAAAAGCTTCTTTAGCAATAGGGTTTCGTTTAGAGAGTGAATGTAAATGTCAGTACATGTGAAGAGTCTTTCACAATGATGAACTGGGGAAATTATGTAGAAAAGCAGGTATCAATAGAGACATAACGAAATCAGGCAAAGTATAAATGAGTGATAGGATTAGACATTTTCAACAGGGTTGAGTTTGAATATATAATCATAGGAAAAAACAAATATGTTGTCACCAATGGGATTGACATTTGAGAGCATTAGGCAACCTGGACACGGATGTTATTACTTATCCATGTTCACTTTCCTTTTAGGCTTTGGTACAATCATAAGTGTGACCTTTACATTTTTTTTTGTTCAGAATATTTCGGTGGTAAAATGTATATGTAGATCAGGTAACATGAGTATTTCTTTCACCATGTCTGGGAGCAATATTTTGAAGACATATACATTAGTATTAGGGGTACAAAGAGGTGTACCCTGTGTCTATGAATATAGAGATAATGCATGAATAGACGATAATATGAATAAATAATGTATCTGGTTCCACTTTAAATAATGGATTGAATTGAAATCTGAAAATATATAAGAAATCTTATATTGATATATAATCATTCATTTCAACCAGTTATATATCTAATGGTAATATTAGGATTATGGTTTATCATGAAGGGTGTTTGAGTTTTTCTTTATAAGTGATGATGTTAAACGAAAATAATGTGTTTGGAAAGAAGTCTCATGAAAAGACCAGTCAAGAAACAGAAGAATCATGTGTTCTGAATCAGAAAGTGATTGATCGTGAAACAAATGCCTATAAATTTTCTAACTTTTGAATGAAATATATATCCTATGATGTGCATAAACTGAAGACATCGTAACGTATAAGTGTTGAATAAAAATGAAAATCAAAATACACATCATGTCCCCTAAGAATATACTTGCATTGATGTTAAACTAGCTCAGTAACTGTAGAAATATTAGGTTTTGTTTGCACCTTTCACTGAATTTAGTTTTCAGTACTAGAAAACAAATATGTATTTCAGGTGGATGATTATTTCTGAGAATAATCTTGTGGAAAGTTGATTATAAATACACATATATGAATATGAATGAATTTAGGGAGTGTATAATAAGACACATATATTTCATATTTTAAAAAATCTGGAGAGTGTATATATATATATATATATACACTCTCATACATACACACTCACATGCACAGATATAAAAAAGTAGCAATACAGGAAATCCATCATGAAGGCAGGCATGGAAAAATCAAGTCTCTGACCTCTTCAGCTGCGCGGGCATCGGGAGTCGTAAACTGTCTAAATGCTGTTTGCTCAGAATCACTAGGCAATGTTGACCTAATGTGGATCTGGTGCGAACATTCTGGGCCCCTCAGAACACACACCGAGCTGGATCGGCTGCATTCAACCTCCGGTTTGCCTGGTTCTCGTGACTCAGCACTAAGATCCCTCTGAAATAACTGTTCGGCCCTTCTGAACTTTCAGAGGTAAAAGCCAACCAAGCCTTCAAAGGCAGTGGCCACAGGATTGAAACGGCGCTTGGGAGAGACACTCAGGACCCACCCGTTGCGTTGGTTACCTTGCAAAGGGAACAAACGGTCACCATTTGCATGGGATACCACCATAGCATAGAAATGATGTCACGGGCAGAGGAGATAACTTCATTGAAACCAGCGTGACAGGTGTGTAATCCCCTAGCCATCTCTCTCAACACAGCGGGGAAACCTTAAGGGCCCCTCCCAGCTCTGCCGTAAGGGCCTCTTCCAGCTCTCCCGTGAGCGCGATAGCCAGACCTAGGGAATCTGGATTGGCTCGGGACTAGCGGCGTGGAATTCCGGGCTCCTGATCCCACAAGTGCTGACAATTGAGGTCTCTTACACCACGTACCGGTGGTGTGGCTCCCAGAGGGCAAGAAAATTCGCTGGGGGTCCTCAGCCCCAAGCTCTACAAACTTAGGGTCTGAGGGAGGCAAACAGGGAGAGTGTGCACAGGCGTTCATGAAAACAGGGCTGCCAGGAGTAGAGTTCTGGCTTGTAACCACTATTGTGGTGAGCGTCACAGGTGATCAGGGCATGGCTTGAGGAAGCACAAGAGAAGGCCCTAGGCACTCAGGATTAAAGATCTGCCAAGTTTGGGAGGAAGAGCTGCTGCACAGTGATTGGTTCCCACTTATTCAGAGGAGGAGCTTGGCCCAGTGCACACAGCTCCACATACTGAAAGAGAAGTTAATTGAACTCTATGACTGCATGTATTATTATTATTTTTTTAATTTATATTTTTTATATTTCTTTCATTTTCATTTTTGTTGTTGTTGTTCTTTAACTTTTTTAATGTTTTTATTTTTTTATTTTTTATTTTATCATTATTATTATTAATATTATTTTAAATTTTAATTTTCATTTTTTAATTATAATTATTATTTAAATTTTTTTTTCTTTCTTTATTTTCTATTTTTTTCTTTTGTCTTTTCATTTCTTTTCAATTTTCTTATTCTCCCTTCCTTGAATTCTACCTGTCTCCTCTCATTCTCTTTAGTGACTTCTTCCCTTCCCTTCTAATATCTTTCCTCCCAAGCATCAAATAAATTTATAAGAGTAAGCAGTAACTCAGCAGTCAAACAAAACAAGAAGTAACATGAGCAGCATAAAAAAGCAAGGAAGAAAAGGAGTACAAACAATGATGGACAGCCTAAATATTCAGAAGGACCTAGAGTCATCAGAAAAATGGTCATATAAAGAACTCAAGAAATACCTTAGACAGATGGAATGGAACCTTAAAGAGGATACGAGACATCAAAACCAAACAGTGAAAGAACACATTGAAAATGAATTACATAAACAGATATAAAAAGAAATTAAGCATCTTAATTATTAGATAGAGATTATAAAAAAAATCAAACAATAATTCTAGGAATGAAGGAAATGATAAAACAAATTAAAAACTCAATTGAGAGTATCACTAACAGAGTGGAGCAAGTAGAAGACAGAATGTCAGATAATGAAGACAAAATATATCATCTTGAAAAAAGTCTAGCCAACAAAGAAATGCTGGTAAAAAAGTCATGAGAAAAACATCCAAGAGATATGGGATAACATAAGAAAAAAAAAAAAAAAACTAATGAGTCATCTGGATAGAGGAAGGTACAGAGATTCAAACCAAGGGAATGAGTAACCTGCTGTATGAAATAATTACAGAAAACTTTCCAGAAATAAAAATGGAAACGGATAAAAAAATTGTAGATGCTTACAGGACACCGAGCACACAAAATCACAGTAGACCAATGCCAAGACACATTGTTATGAAGATATCCAATATACAGAACAAAGAGAAAATATTAAAAGCTACAAGAGAAAGGAGGCATATTACAATCAGGGGTAAACCAAAAATGTTAACAACTGATTTTTCATCACAGACGCTGAAAGTGAGAAGATCCTGGAACAACGTATTTCAAACACTTAAAAACAATGGATGCCAACCAAGAAATCTGTATTCAGCAAAATTAAGCTTCAGGTAAGACAACGAAATAAAAACATTTCGTGATAAACAAAAGCTAAAAGAACTTGCAGCCAGAAAACCAGCATTGCAAAGCATCTTAAGGAAAACACTACACGAGGAAAAAATGAATATCAACAAAGAAAACCATCAGTGGGAAGTGCCTCATTAATGACAGAGGGCGGGGGAAAAGTTAATCATGGATAAACAAACTAAATTAAAAAAAAAGATAAATAATCAAAGACGGGTGGCAATACAAACCATATATCAATACTAACTCTAAACTTTAATGGCTTAAACTCTCCAATAAAGTGACATAGACTTGTAACGTGGATTAAAAAAAACAAATCCAACAATATGTTGCTTCCAGGAGACACATCTGAATGGAAAAGACATACACAGGCTGAAGGTGAAAGGTTGGGAAAATTTATACCATGCACACGGTCCTTGTAAGCAAGCAGGGGTGGCCATCCTCATATGGAATAAAATCGACTTCAAGACTAATTTAATCAAAAGGGATAAGGAAGGACATTATATACTGTTGAAAGGAACCATTCACCAACAAGACATAACAATTATCAATATTTACGCAGCAAATAATGGTGCTGCAACATTTATAAAACAAATTCTCCTCAAGTTCAAGAATCAAATAGACCACAACACAATAATTATGGGAGACTTCAACTCACCTCTCTCACCATTGGACAGATCCTCCAAACAAAAGTTGAATAAAGAAAATATAGAATTCAATATCACAATCAATACCCTAGACTTAACTGACATATATAGAATATATCAACCATCATCAAGTGGATATACTTTTTTCTCACCAGCACATGGATCCTTCTCAAAAATAGACCATATATTATGACATAGGGCAACACTCAGTAAATATAAAGGGGTGGAGATAATACCATGAATTTTTTTCTGATCACAATGGAATGAAACTGGAAACCAACGGTAAAAGAAGGTAGGAAAAATCCTACATCACATGGAAAATGAACAATATGTTACTGAATGATCAATGGGTTACAGAAGACATAAAGGAGGAAATCAAAAAATTCTTAGAGATAAATGAAAATACAGACACAACATATCAGATTCAATGGGACACAATGAAACAAGATTCAAGAGGCAAATTCATCGCCTGGAGGTCATTCCTCAAAAAAAGAAAAAAACAAAAACAACAAATAAATGAGCTCTCACTTAATCTCAAAGCCCTAGAAAAGGAAGAGCAAAACAACAGCAAATGTAGCAGAAGGCAAGAAATTATTAAAATCAGAGAGTAAATCACGAAATTGAAACAAAAGAAACTATTAAAAAATTAACAAAACTAATAGTTGGTTCTTCGAAAAAATAAATAAGATTGACAGACCCTTAGCCATGCTAACGAGGAGAAGAAGAGAGAGAACTCAAATTACTAACATACGGGATGAAAAAGGCAATATCACAACAGATGCTACATAAATACAGAAGACAATTAGAAATTATTTTGAAAACCTATATTCCAATAAAATAGAAAATAGTGAAGACATTGATACATTTGTTAAGTCATATGATTTGCCTAGACTGAGTCAGGAGGATACACACAATTTGAACAGACCAATATCAATCGATGAAATAGAAGAGGCAATCAAACTACTACCAACCAAGAAAAGCCCAGGATCGGATGGGTATACAGCGGAGTTTTACAAAACCTTTAAAGAAGAATTAATACCAATACTTTTCAAGTTATTCAGAAAATAGAAAAACAGGGAGCTCTGCCAAATTCATTCTATGAGGCCAACATCACCCTGATTCTGAAACCAGACTAAGACACCTCAATGAAAGAAAACAACAGACCAATATCTCTGATGAACCTAGATGCAAAAATTTTCATTAAAATTCTGGTGATTTGGATACAAAGGCACATCAAAAAAATTGTGCACCATGATCAACTAGGATTCATCCCTGGGATGCAAGGAGGGTTCAATATATGGAAATCAATAAATGTTATTCACAACATCAATAGACTTAAAAATAAGAACCATAAGATGATCTTGATAGATGCAGAAAAACCATTAGAAAAAGTAGAGCATTCCTTTACGTTCAAAACATTAGAAAAACTAGGGATAAAAGGAACATACCTCGACATTGTAAAAACTATCTATGTTAAGCCTCAGGCTAGCATCATTCTGAATGGAGAAAAATTGAAGGCATTCTTTCTAAAATTTGGAACAAGACAGGGATGTCCTCTATCACCACTTCTATTCAATATAGTTCTCGAAAAACTGGCCAGAGCAATTAGAAAGTTGAAAGACATTAAAGACATAAAAATAGGAAAAAAAGAACTTAAATTATCACTATTTGAAGATGACATGATTCTATACATAGAAGACCCAAAAGGGTCTACGGAAAAAAACTACTAGAACTAATAAATGAATTCAGCCATGTGGCTGGAAATGAAATCAACATGCATAAATCAAAGGCATTTCTGTATATCAGCGACAAAACTTCTGAAATGAAAATGAGGAAAAACACTGCATTCACAATATCCTCATAAAAAATTAAATACTTGGGAATCAACCTAACAAAAGAGGTGAAAGATTTATACAATGCAAACTACAGAACCCTAAAAAGAGAAGTAGAATAAGATCTTAGAAGATTGAAAAATATACCCTGTTCATGGATAGGCAGAACTAACATCATCAAAATGGCGATATTACTAAAAAGTTGTCTGTAGGTTTAATGAAATGCCAATCTAAATCCCAAATGAATTTTTTGTAGAAATAGATAAACCAATCATGAAATTCATATGGAAAAATAAACGACCCAGAATAGCAAAAGCAATTCTAAGCAGGAAGTGTGAATCAGGCGGTATAGCGATACCAGATTTCAAACTATATTACAGAGCAATAATAACAAAAACAGCATGGTACTGGTACCAAAACAGGCGGGTGGACGAATGGTACAGAATGGAGGACACAGAGACTAATCCAAAAAGCTACAACTATCTTATATTTGATAAAGGAGCTAAAAGCTTGCAATGGAGGAAGGATAGCATCTTCAACCAATCGTGTTGGGAAAACTGAAAATCCATATGCAACAAAATGAAACTGAATCCCTTTCTCTCGCCATGCACAAAAGTTAACTCAAAGTGGATCAAGGAGCTAGATTCAAATCAGAGACTCTGCATCTGATAGAAGAAAAAGTTGGTTCCGATCTACATATTGTATGGTCAGGCTCCAAATTCCTTAATAGGACACCCATAGCACAAGAGTTAATAACAAGAATCAACAAATGGGAGTTACTTAAACTGAAAATTTTTTTCTCAGAAAGAGAAACAATAAGAGAGGTAAATATGGAGCCTAGATCATGGGAACAAATTTTTACTCCTCACCCTTCAGATGGAGCCCTAATATCCAGAGTATACAAAGTATACAAAGAACTCAAATAATTAGACAATAAGATAACAAATAACCTAATGGGCCAAGGACCTGAACAGACACTTCTCAGAGGAGGACATAGAATCAATCAACAAGTACATGAAAAAATGCTCTCCATTTCTTGCAGTCAGAGAAATGCAAATCAAAACCACCCTAAAATACCATCTCAATCCAGTGAGATTGGCAGCCATTATGAAGTCAAACAACAACAAGTGCTGGCGACGATGTGGGGAAAAGGGTACTCTTGTACATTGCTGATGGGACTGAAACTGGTGCAGCCAATTTGGAAAGCAGTATGGAGATTCCTGGGAAGGCCGGGAATGGAAGCACCATTTGACCCAGCTATTGCCCTTCTCGCACTATTCCCTGAAGACCTTAAAAGAGCGTACTACAGGGATACTGCCAATCGATGTTCATAGCAGCACAATTCACAATTGCTACACTGTGGAACCAACCCAGATTACCTTCAATAGATGAATGGATAAAAAAAAAATGTTTTTTTTATATACTATGGAGGATAACACAGCACTAAAAAATGACAAAATAATGGAATTTGCAGGGAAATGCATGGCACTAGAGCAGATTATGCTTAGTGAAGCTAGCCAATCCCAAAAAAACAAATACCAAATGACTTCTTTGATATAATGAGAGCAACTAAGAACAGAGCAGAGAGGAAGAGCATGAAGAAAAGATTAACATTAAGCAGAGACATGAGGTGGGAGGGAAAGGTAGAGAAAAGAGAAATTGCATGGTAATGGAGGGAGACCCTTATTGTTACAAAAAAAAATACATATAAGAGGTTGTGAGTGTAATGGAAAAATAAACAATAAGTGAAATGAATTACAGTAGGTAGCGTAGAGAGAGAAGATGGGAAGAGAGCGGAGGGGGGATAGTAGGGCATAGGAAAGGTAGCAGAATACAACAGTAACAAATAAGACATTATGTAAAAATATGGATGTGTAACTGATGTGATTCTGCATTCTATATTTGGAGTAAAAATGGGAGTTCATAACCCACTTGAATCTAATGTATGAAATATGATATGTCCAGAGCTTTGTAATGTTTTGAGCAACCAATAAAAGAAAAAAAAGGTAGCAATATATATGCCAATCGAAAATCTTCATCAAATATATATAATCCAAAGATCGAAAAATATTCATTTTACTGAAATGGATTTATGTATAATGTTATTCAACTAGGAAGCTCACCCGTAGGTTGAATTTTCAGTTCCAACAGCGTTTAGGAGGAGTGATCTCTTCTCACAATTTGCATCTGCCAATTCAGCCACCTCACATGTGTGTACAAGTGATATCAGGTAGGATTCTATATGTGCATATAAAAATACATGTGCTGAATAGGCTACAGAGAAAGGAAGACAGGGATTCACATATTTGTTAATTTTAAAAACACATCTAGAACTATTTCAACAGAAAATTGACTAGATTTAAAACTCCTACATTATATAATGCAAAAAGCAATTCCAACTATACACCATGCCTCCTCTGAACTGCTTGTATTTCTATTCTTTTTGGGTTATTTTTCACCATCATTTTAGGATTATTAGTCAGAGACTATTAGGGTACAGGTTAGTGTCAGGGATTAAGTATTTCAAATGGAAAATTGGAAAATGAATCCAATGTGTATGTAAATATGTGCTACACAAAAATCTTCCCACTCACATCCAGAACAATGCCTTGACATTACCTTCGCCCCAAGTAAGACACAATTAGAGTTGAAAAGTGTAAAAATCTAGGAATACATACATGGAATGGAATATGCTCGGGAGTTCACAACTTTTGAGGTGGTAGAGGAGTTTCCAAAAGTAAAGGACAGGGTAAACACTCCACAAACAAGGAGCTCTGCTGGCCTAAGAATTCTTGGGAAATGGCCTCTGAGGTTGGGATCCTGAAATATATGTTGCTGTCATGAGCTTTAGCTTCCTTCGTAGTGAGACCATCAAAGCTGGGTCTGCATCTATGTGACCGGGAAGAGATGGTTTCTTATATTCCAATGAACATGAGGCAGCAGTGCTCAATTCTCTCTTTGTAGGTAAACTGTGGCCACTGGATTCTAAGTGTCTCCCAGTGGGGACTGTGAAGACATTTGGTCATCCTCCACTTTTCATGGTGTTTTTTGCTGCTGCACTGGGAATTTGGTATTTGCTTCACAAAATATAAGAAGTTCATTTGGGATACAGTGCTGGAGGGAGTTCTGTCACTTGTGGTGGGTCAGGGTCTGCAGGAGAATGCACCAACCAGGCTTCTATCCCACAGAGCTTGCCCCAGTAACCATAGTAAACTTATTCTGAACATTGCCCTTAAAACTCTCCATATAACAGGATACCTTTACATATAAGGGTCTCATGTCTGCACTATATCAGTCACAAGCCATTTGGAAGCCAATGGCAGATCCACATAGCCCCTCCATGATGTTTTTTCACACACCTTCCCACCACTGCTCTAGGCCCACTACTCAGCAGGCTCCAAATTACTGGCATCTCGTGTTCTACATCATTTTCATGAAACCCAGTTAAACAAGGCACTGTCTGGTATACACATGATAAGCAACAGGACATCAAATTTTCTGCAGTTCCACCTGGTCATGGGAATTTAAAAAATTTCATGGTATTTATTTAGCAATTTTTCAAAAATGAAGTTAGAGGCACTGTGGGTCTCAATTCATTCAGGAACCATTAAGTGTGAGAAAGTTCATTTCAATGAAAGCTCTGGAGAACTCTCAAAGTCAAGGCTTCTCAAAGAGTTACCAAATGGTCACATAAAGCCAGGCCAATTCACGTCTACAATGTGAGGTCCATGTATGTTTTGACTCTCATCTATGGCTGCCAAGTCTTTCAGAATAAAATCATGTGATATCCTGGCTGAGATTCCCAGGCCTCTGTGGAAAGCCACCCTGGGCATAGATCTCAGTTTCCAAGAGTGAGTCTTATGTGTGTCCTCCTAAAATCCCAACACAATTCATGGCAATACTTCTCTGAGGTCAATTCCAGAATGCAGTCTCTAAGGGGAATCACACCAGAGTTCAAGCCCAGGTGGACCCAGTCATCCCTTCCAACCGCCACAAAAATTACCACAATTAAAATCAAAACACTCCCACAGGGCCATCATCTTCTTCCATGTAGACACTCATCATAACCTCTAGCTGGAGGTTTCTATGAGCCCAAGGTAGTGTCCAAAATAAGCTCACTTGCCCCTTATTTGCCTAAAATCATGGTGGCCTGGACACTCTTCCTGTGAACCAGGAGTGATCAAATATTCCTGCTGTTAAAGTGTTCCACTTCTCCAATTTCAGCCTACTGGCTGTAGGGTATAGATTCTTTATGTGATTTGGATTCATGAGAAAATCCAAGCACATATGGGCTAGCCTCTGCAGGGATTTCAAGAACTCATTTGACCCAAAGGATCCCTATTCTCACTTGATGGAGTTCAGGAACCTAAAACAAGAAGGCAAAAATATTCATCCACAATGACTGCTCTTTTGGACATTTTAGTTTTGGAAGAACATGGGATCTTTCTTTAGATCCATCAGGTGCTGAGAATCTAAGCCACAACCTCATACAAGGACAAGAGGCTGATTCAGACACATCCCATTCCAAAGAAATTAAGCAAAGAGCCACAGGTGGGGTCCATTCATTTCCATATGAAAACAGTGTTTTTCAGGCTACACAAAGGGGTGTCCTGAGGCAAAGACCTTTCTGACATTTAGGGTAATAGAAATAGAATTAAGCAAATGGCCCAAAGAAGGGTTTCTCCACTGAGACTTTACTGCACACACTGATATCTGAGTTTTCTGAGATGATCTCATTGCCTTCAGCTATCCAGAACATGGCCATGTCACAGAGCCTTGTGGTGTTACATATCTGGGAAAAAAAACCATGAGTCTATTCTGGAGAGTGGCCAGAATTCACGTAGAAAACAGGAACTTTAGAAGATAGTAGATGTTGCCCATCCATAAGGCAAGCTGCAGTGCATTCATCAATTGCGCAGTATGAATTGCGGAAGCTTTCAACTAGAGACAACACATCCATTGGTGCATTCTCTTTTCTAATGTCTACAACCATGGATACAGTGGGATACACAGACATAGAAACACTCACCATGTCAAACGACTTACTAGAAACAGTCCACTCCAAACCAAACAAACCACCTTTCCTACCTATTCTCAGAACATGAGAAAAAACCACAAACTCACACCTACAACGGCAAAGGCACTTCCTTCCCCCAAATAGGTCTGTGACTATCCGGAGTGTCTTCTGACTGGTGGGCCATATTATGTTCCCCCAAAATGGCTTGTCCTGTTTCACATCTGGTCTCAATGTCCAACTCCGTGAAGTTGTAAGGAGCCAGCAGTGAGCCACTGCCTGCTTTCTCAGGAAAGGCCCCTCTTCAGAGCTCTGCTGGCATTTGGCCATCCTCACATCAGCAGGTACCAAGAAAGACTGACTATGTCTTTGGGAAAAGCAAACAAGTTAGCCCACTGGGTCTGGAGTGGGACTGGCTCTGGGTGCCTGGCTTCCTGGATCCCAAGTTCAGAGAATTCCATCACCAAGGAAGTGAAGTGAGGTCACTTCTTTCAGGAACTGAATATGGTCACTGCCTTGGTAACCACTTTGTCCTAACAGTTGCTTCCAAGGTTCCCATGAGATAGAGGCTGCCCCAACATCCTGTGACACATTCAGAAGTTATAATGGTATATCAACCATAGGCACCCTGGAACAGCTCTCCACAGAGGCCTGGTTTGGTCCATCTTCTCTACATTAAGAAGAGAGAGGCTGATTCAGACACATCAATTCATCCTGACCAGGTTGTTTGCATGGAAGATGACTATTGCTCTCTCAGGTCCTACATAGCTGCCTACATCTTCTCCAAGGATCATTTCTTCATGGATCTTTGCGGTTCTAAGCAGGTGGAAGATCTTCTACATTTCTATATTGTAAGACCCACTCTGTCGCTGCTCTTAAGTTAGTTATATTGAGGGAACAGTGTATGGTTAGGGTTAATAACAAGTTCGATTTGGGTTACGAATCATTCTGCGGGATGAATAATGGTATTGGCAACCTGCGATATTTACAAGAGTATACATGTGAAATATAAGTATGAAAGCAGAAATCTAGGTAAGATTTGAAGCCCAGAAGGGCATTGGGGACTTGAGTGGGATACTTAACTTTGAGTTATGTGCTGCACAGATGTCTCAGATAAATCAATATACACTGGCATCGGACCTTGTACCTTGGATGATTGAATGTTGAAGAGAGCATCCAGTCAAAAACCGATAGTCGGTAGGATTAGGAAGGTAGTTGGTAGATTTAGAAAGAAGAGTGAGCATAGGATTTGGACCAAAAGTTCTTCAGCAATAGGGTTTCGGGTAGAGAGTGTATGTAAATGTCAGCACATGTGAAGAGTCAGTCACAATGATGAATTGGGGAAAACATGTAGGAAAGCAGATATCAATAGAGACATTAGGAAATCAAGCAAAGTATAAAGTGTGTGATAGGGTTAGACATTTTCAACAGGTTTGAAGTTGAATATATAATCTTAGGAAGAAACAAATATGTAGTCACCAATAGGATTGATATTTGAGAGCATTAGGCAACCTGGACATGGATGATTTTAGTAATGGATGCTATCTTTTCATTTAGGCTTTGGTACAATTGTAAGTGTGACCTTTGCTTTTTGTGTCCGGAATATTTCTGTGATAAAATGTGTATGTAGATCAGGTGACATGAGTATTTCTTCCACCATTTCTGAGAGCAATATTTTGAAGATTTATAAATTCGTATGGGGGTACAAATAGGTGTACCCTGTTTCTATTAATATAGACATAATGCATGAATAGACAATACTGTGAATAAATAATATAACTAGATCCACTTTAAATAATGGATTGAATGGATATCTGAAAATATATAAGAAATGTTATATTGATATACAATCATTAATTCCAACCAGTTATATATCTAATGATTATCTTATGGTTATGGTTAATCTTGAAGGGTGTGTGAGTTTTTCTTCAAAATTGATTATGGAAATCGAAAACAATATATTTGGAAAAAAAGTCTCATGAATAGACCAGTCAAGAAACATAGAGAAATACATGTGTTCTGGAGCAGGAAGTGACTGAAAGTGAAACAAATGCCTATAAATTTGCTAACTAGTGAATGAAATATATATGCTAAGATGTGCATAAACTGAAGAAATAGTAATGTACCAGTGTGGAATAAAAATTAACGTCAAAATACACATCGTGTCCCATAGGAACCAACATGCATTGATGTTCAACTGGGTCAGTTAATGTAGACATATTAGAATTTGTATGCACCTTTCACTGAAGTTAGTTCTCAGTACTAGGAAACAAATATGTATTTCAGGTGTTTGAGTATTTCTAAGAATAATCTTGTGAAAAGTTGATTATTAATCCACATACATGAACATGAATGAATTTAGGGAGTGTATATAAGACACATAATTTTCATATTTTTAAAAATCTGGAGAGTATATACACACACACACACACAAACACAGAAATTAAAAAATAGCAATATATATGCCAATCGAAATTCATCATGAAATATATATCATAAAGATGCAAAAACATTCATTTTACTGAACATGGGTTTATTTATAATGTTGTTCCACTGGGAAGCTCACCCATAGGTTGAATTTTCAGTTCTAACAGCGTTTAGGACGAGTGATCACTTCTCACAATTTGTATCTGCCAAGTCATGTAACTCAAAAGAATGTACGTGTGATACCGTGTAGGATTCTATTTGTGCATATAAAAATACATGTGCTGAATAGGCTCCAGAAAATGGGAGACAGTAATTTACATATTTGTTAACTTTCAAAACACATGGAGAACTATTTCAATTAAAAATTGACTAGATTCATAATACCCACCCTTTATCATGCAAAAGGCAAGTCCAACCCTGAACTGCATGTATTTATGTACTGTTTGGGTTATTTTTCTCCATCATATTAGAATTAGTAGTCAGAGTCTATTAGAATATGGGTTAGTGTCAGGGATTCAGAATTTCGAATGGAAAAATAGGAAAATTAATCCAATGTGTATGCAAATATGTGCTAAAACAAATCTTCTGACTCTCATCCAGAACAATGCCTTGAAATTATCTTCGCCCCAAGTAAGACACAATTAGAGAAGAAAAGTTGCAAAATCTGTGATTACATTTCTGGAATGGAAAATGCTCAGGAGTGCACAAACTTGGAGGTGGTATAGGAGTTTCCAAAAGTAAGAACACGGTACACACTCCACAAACATGGAGCTCTGCATGCCTAAAACTTTTAGAGAAACTGCCACTGAGGTTGGGCAATGATATATAGGTTTTTGTCAGGAGTTAAGCTTCCTTTGTAGTGATACCCTCAAAGCTGGGTCTGCATCTATGTGACCTGGAGGACAAAGTTTCTTATTTTCCAATGAACACAAGGCAGCACTGCTGAATTCTCTCTTTGTAGATAAACTGTAGCCCCTGGGGGTTTATTTTCTCCCCGTGTGGACTGTGAAACAATTTGGTCATCCTCCACTTTTCGTGGTGTTTCTTGCTGGTGCACTTGGAGTTTGGTACATGCTTCACGAAATACAAGGAGTTCAACTGGGAAACAGTGCTGGAGAGAGTTCTGTCATGTGTGGTGGGTTATGGTCTGCAAGAAAATGCACAAACCAGGCTTCTATCTCTCAAAGATTGCTCCCTTGTCCATAGCAACCTGATTCTGAACATTGCCCTGAAACCTCGCCATAGAACAAGATGCCTTTACATATAAGGGTCTGAAGTCTGCACTATGTCAGTCACAAGCCATTTGGAAGCCAATGGCAGATCCACATGGACCCACCATGATATTTTATCACACACCTGCCCACCACTGCTCTACGCCCACTACTCAGCAGGCTACAAATTACTGGCATCTCTGTTCTAAACAATTTTCAGAAAACCCTGTCAATCAAGGAACTCTCTGGTACACTCATAATAAGCAATAGGACATCGAATGTTTCTGGAGTGCCACCTGGTCATGGGAATTTCAAAAATTTCATGGTATTTATCTAGCCATTTTTCAAGGATGACATTGGATGCACTGTGAATTTCAATTATTCAGGAACCATTAAATGTTGAGAAAGCTCAATTCAAAGAAAATTCTGGAGAACTCTCACAGGCAAGGCTTTCCAAAGAGTGGACAAAAGGTCACTTGAAGCCAGGACCATTGAGGTCTACAATGTGAGGTCCTATGTGTTTTGACTCTCAACTATGGCTGCCAAGTCTTTCAGAATAAAATCATGTGATATCCAGGCTGAGATTCCCAGTTCTTTGTGGAAAGCCACCCTGGTCCTAGATCTCAGGTTCCAAGGGCGACTCTCATGCGTGGCCTCCTAAAATCCCAACACAATTCATGGCAATACTTCTCTGAGGTCAGTTTCAGAACTCAGTCTCTAAGGGGAAACACACCAGGGTTCAATCCCTGGTGACCCAGTCATCTCTTCCAACCGCCACACAAATGACCAGAATTAAAACCAAAACACTCACACATGCCCCTCATCTTCTTCCATATAGACACTAATCATAACCTTGGCTGGAAGTTTCCATGAGGCACACAGCACAAGACAATGTCAAAATAAACTCCCTTGCCCTTCATTTGTCTAAAGTCAGTGTTTCTGGACACTGTTCCTGTGAACCAGGGCTGATCAAAGATGCCTGCCATTAATACTGTTCCACTTCTCCAATTTGAGGCATAGTGACTGTCAGGTATAGTTTCTTTATGTGATTTGGAGTCATGAGAAAACCCAAGCACCTATGGGCTAGCCTCTGCAGGGCTTGAAGGACTCAGTTGACCCAAAGGATCCCTCTTCTCACTTGATGGAGATCAGGAACCTTACAGAGGAAAGCAAGAGACTTCATCCACAATGATTGCTCTTTTGGCCATTTTGGAATTGGATGCACACATGGGATCTTTCTTTAGATCCATCAGGGCTGAGAATCTGAGCCATGGACTCACACTGCACTAAGAGGTGGATTCAGACATATCCCTTTGCAAAGCAATTAAGCAAAGATCCACAGGTGATGCCCATTTATTTCCATTTGAAAACTGATATTTTCAGGCTTTGGAAAGGTGTGGCCTTAGGCAAAGACCTTCCTTACATTCAGGGCAACAGAACAATAGAAAAGCAAATTCCCAAAGCAGAGTTTCTCCACTGAGACTTTCCTGGTCACACTGATATCTGAGTTTTCTGTGATACTCACCATTCCCTTCAGCTATCCAGTACATGGCCATGTCCCAGATTGTGGAGGAGATACATATCTTGAACACAAAACCATGAGCCTATGGGAGAGTGGCCAGAATTCAGGAAGAAATCAGGAATGTAGAAAGGTAGTAGGTGTTGCCCATCTATAAGGTAAGCTGCAGTCCATTCATAAATTGGACAAGATGAATGCTGTGAAGATTTCTACTAGACAGGACACATCCTTTGATGCATTCTCTTTTCTATTGTCTACAACCACGGACACAGTGGGATACACAGAATCACTCACCTTCTCAAAGCACTTACTAGAAACAGGCCACTCCAAATTAAACAAACCGACTTTCCTACATATTCTTAGAAGATGAGACAAAATCACTAACACACAAACACACCCAAAAAGGCACCTTCTTTCCCCAAGTAGGTCTGTGACTATCCGGAGCATCCTCTGACTGGTGGACCATACTATGTTCCCCTGAAATGGGCTGTCGTATGTCAGATCTGGTCTCCTTGGCCAAAACTGTGAAGTTGTCAGGAGCCAGCGGTGAGCCACTGCCTGCTTTATCAAAAAAAAAGCCCCTCTTCAGAGCTTTCCTGGCATTTGTCCATCTTCAATTCAGTAGTTGCCAAGAAAGACTGACTCTGTCCTTGGTTAATCCAAACATGTGAGACCACTGCAACTGGGACTGGGCCTGCCTCAGAGTGCCTGGCTTCCTGGATCCAAAGTTCAGAGTGTTACATCAACAAGAAAGTGACGTAGGTCACTTCCTCTAGAACTGAATGAGGTCACTGCCTTGGCAACCACTTTGTCCTAACAGTTGCTTTGAAGGGTCCATGGGATGGAGGCTGCCCCTACTTCCTTTGACACTTTCACAAGTTAAAATGGAATATCAACCATAGGCACCCGGGAACAGCTCTCCACACAGGCCTGGTTTGGTCCATCTTCTCTACATTAAGAAGAGAGAGACTGCTTCAGACACATCCCTTCATCCTTACCTGGTTGTCATGGAAGATGACTTTTGCTCTCTCAGGTCCTTCATAGCTGCCTATATCTTCTCCAGGGATAATTTCTGCATGGACCTTTGAGGTTCTCTGCAGGTTGAAGATCTCCTACATTCCTGTATTGTAAGACCAACTCTGTCCCTGCTCTTCTATAAAGGTAGATTGAGGGAATCGTGTATGTTTAGGGTTAATAACATGTTTGATTTGGGTTAGGATCATTCTGCTGGATGAATAATGGTATTGGAAACCTGCGATATTTATAAGATTATAGAGGTGGAATATATGTATGAAAACAGAAATCTCAGTAAGATTTAAAGCCCAGAAAGTCATTGGGTCCTTGATTGGGATAGTTAGCTTTGAATTATGTTCTGTGCAGATGTCTCAGATAAATCTATACACAATGGCATAGGATCTTGTACCTTAGATGATTGAATGTTGAGGAGAACATTCATTCAAAAAGGGAGAGTTGGTAAGATTACGAAGAGAGTTGGTAAGATTAGAAAAAAGTGTGAGTATAGGATTTGGACAAAAAGTTCTTTAGCAATAGGGTTTTGGGTAGAGAGAAAATGTAAATGTCAGCACATGTGAAGAGTCAGTCACAATGATGAACTGGGGAAAATATGTAGGAAAGCAGATATCAATAGAGACATAAGGAAATCAGGCAAAGTATAAAATGAGTGATACCAATAGACATTTTCAACAGGCTTGAGATTGAATATATAATCTTAGGAAGAAACAAATATGTAGTCACCAATAGGATTGACATTTGAGAGCATTAGGCAACCTGGACATGGGTGATTTTCATAATCCATACTCACATTCCATTTAGGCTTTGGTACAATCGTAAGTGTGACTTTGCATTTTGTGGCCAGAATATTACTGTGATAAAATGTATATGTAGATCAGGTGACATGAGTATTTCTACCACCATTTCTTGGAGCAATATTTTGAAGAGGTGTAAATTAGTATTGGGGGTACATAGAGGTGTACCATGTGTGTATGAATATAGACATAATGCATGAATAGTCCATACTGTGAATAAATAATACAACTGGTTCAAACTTTAGAAATTGGAATAAATTGATATCTGAAAATACACAGGGAATCATATATTGATATACATACATTCATTCCAACCATTTATACATCCAATGGTAATATTACGGTTGTGGTTCATCATAAAGAGTGTGTGAATTTTGCTTCAAAATTGATAATGGAAATCGACAGTAATGTGTGTGGAAAGAAGTCTCATGAAATGACCAGTCAAAAACAAAGAGGAATACATATGTTCTGAAGCAGGAAGTGATAGAATGTGTTACAAATTTCTTTAAATTTATGAAGTTGTGGCTGAAATGTATATTCTATGATGTACAAAAACTGAAGAAATAGTAATGTACCAGTGTTGTATAAAAATGAACGCCAAAATACACATCATGTCCCATAGGAATCTACTTGCATTGATGTTAAAGTGGGTCAGTTACTGTAAAAATATAAGGATTTGTTTGCACCATTTACTGAAGTGAGTTTTCAATACTATAAAACAAATATGTATTTCAGATGGATGAATATTTCTGAAAATAATCTTATGAAAAGTTGAATATAAAACCACATACATGAACATGAATGAATTTAGGGAGTGTATAATAAGATACATATATTTCATATTTTGACAAATCTAGAGTGTATATATATATATATATATATATATATATATATACAAAATACACACAGAGACATTAAAAAGTAGCAATATATATGCCAATTAAAATTCATCGTGAAATATATATCATCCACAGATCCAAAAATATTAATTTTATTGAACATGGATTTATGTATAATGTTTTTTAACTAAGAAGCTCACTCATAATTTGAATTATCAGTTCCAAAAGCGTTTAGGAGGAGTGATTTCTTCTCACACTTTGTATCTGCCAAGTTAGCCACCTCTCAAGAATACAGGTGTGATACCAGGTAGGATTCTATATGTTCATATAAAAATACATGTGCTGAATTGGCTACAGAAAAAGGGAGACAGGAATTCACATATGTGTTAACTTTAAAAACACATGCAGAACTCTTTCAACAAAAAATTGACAAGTTTTACAACTCCAACCCTATATCATGCAAATAGGAAGACCAACTATACACCATGCCTCCTATGAAGTGCTAGTATTTTTTCTGTTTGGGTTATTTTTCTCCATTATATTAGAATTAGTAGTCAGAATCTAGTAGGGTATGGGTTAGTGTCAAGGATTCAGTATTTCGAATGGAAAATTGAAAAATGAATCCAATGTGTATGTAAATATGTGCTACACAAAAATCTTCCCACTCTCATTCAGAACAATGCCTTGACAATACCTTCGCCCCAAGTAAGACACAATTAGAGGAGAAGATTTAGAAAACCTGTGAACAAATATCTGGAATGGAATATGCTCAGGAGCCCACAACCTTGGAAGTGGCAGAGGAGTTTCCAAAGGTAAGGGAAAGGGTAAACACTCCACAAACATGGAGGTCTGCTGGCATAGAGACTTCTTGAGAAACTGCCTGTGAGATTGGGCACTTGAAAAATATGTTGTTGTCAGGAGCTTTAGCTTCCTTTCTAGTGAGACCATAAAAGCTTGGTCTGCATCTATGAGACCTGGAGGACATGCTTTCTTATTTCCCAATGAACATGAGGCAGCAGTGCTAAATTCTCTTTTTAGGTAAACTGTGGCCACTGGGGGCTAAAGGTCTCCCCATGTGCACTGTGAAGCCATATGGTCATCCTCCATTTTCATGGTGTTTCTTCCTGCTGCACTGGGAGTTTGGTATTTGCTTCACGAAATAAAAGGAGTTCAATTGGGTCACAGTGCAAGAGGGAGTTCTGTCATGTGTGGTGGGTCAGGTTCTGCAGGAGGATACAAGAACCAGGATTCTATCCCACATAGCTTGCCCTCTTGACCATAGCAACCTGATTCTGAACAATGTCCTGAAAACTCTCCATATAACAAGTTGCCTTTACATGGAAGGTTCTGCTGGCTGCACCATGTCAGTCACAAGCCATTTGGATGCCAATGGAAGATCCACATGGCCCCACCACAGATGTTTTATCACATACCTGCCCACCACTGCTCTAGGCCAACTACTCAACAGAGTCCAACTTACTGGCATCTCTGTTCTACACCATTTACATGAAACCCAGTCAATCAAGGCACTGTCTGGTATATTCATGATCAGTAACAGGACATCCAAATGTTCTCCAGTGCCACCTGGTGATGGGAATTTCAAAAATTTTATGGTATTTTTCTAGCCATTTTTCAAGGATGAAGTTGGAGGCACTGTGAGTTTCAGTTCTTTCAGGAACCATTAAATTTTTAGGAAGCTAATTTCAATGAAACTCTGGAGAACACTCACAGGTAAGGCTTCCCAAAGAGTGGCCAAAAGATCACATGATATTAATCCAATTGAGGTCTACAATGTGAGGTCCATATGAGTTTTGACTCTCAACTCTGGGTGCCAAATCTTTCAGAATAAAATCATGTGGTATCCTGGCTGAGAGGCCTAGTGCTCTGTGGAAAGCCATCCTTGGCCTAGAACTTAGTTTCCAAGGGCGACACTCATGCCTGGCTTCCTTAAATCTCAACGCTATTCATAGCAATACTTCTCTGAGGTCAGTTTGAGAACTCAGATTCTAAGGGAATCACACCAGAGTTCAAGAACATGTGGACCAAGTCATCTCTTCCAACCGCCACCCAAATGACCACAATTTAAAACAAAACACTCCAACGTGGCGCTCATCTTTTTCCATATAGACACTCATAATGACCTCTGGCAAAAGTTTTCCATGAGGGGCACAGCCCAAGACCGTGTCCAAAATAAGCTCTCTTGCACCTAATTTGCCTAAAGTCAGGGTGGCCTGGACACCCTTCTTGTGAACCAGGAGAGATCAAATAGGCCTCCCATTAATACTGCTTCGCTTCTTCAATTTGAGGCCAACTGACTGTGGGGTTTGGATTCCTTATGTGAATTGGAGTCTTGAGAAAACCCAAGCAACTATGGGCTAGCCTCTGCAGGGCTTTGAAGAACTCATTTGAACCAAAGGATCCCTATTCTGACTTGATGGAGGTCAGGAAAGTTACAGAAGAGGCGAGAGACTTCATCCACAAGGACTGCTTTTTTGGCCATTTTGGTTTTGGATGTACACCTGGGATCTTTCTTTAGATCCATCAGGAGCTGAGAATCTAAGCCACACCCTCACACAAGGCAAATAGGCTGATTCAGACACATCCATTCCAAAGCAATTAAGCAAAGAGCCACAGGTAATGCCCATTCATTTCCATTTGGAAACTGTTTTCTTCAGGCTTCACAAAGTGGTGGACTGAGGAAAAGACCTTCCTGACATTCAGGGCAACAGAAGAATTGGTAAACAAAAGGCCCCAAGCAGGGTTTCTTCACTGAGACTTTCCTGGTCACACTGATATCTGAGTTTTCTTAGATGCTCGCCATTCCCTTCAGCTATTCAGTACATGGTCATGTCACAGAGCTTCAAGGTTGTACATATCTTAAACACAAAACCATGAGCCTATTCTGGAGAGTGTCGAGAATTCAGGAAGAAAACACGACCTTAGGTAGATAGCAGGTGTTGCACATCAATAAGGCAAGCTGCAGTCCATTCATAAATAGGGCAGGATGAATGCTGGGAAGCTTTCTACTAGATAGGACATATTCATTGATGCATTCTCCTTTCTAATGTCTACAACCACGGACATAGTGGGATACACAGACATAGAAACACTCACCTTGTCAAACGACTTAGTAGAAACAGTTCACTCCAAACAAAACAAACCACCTTTCATACCTATTCTCAGAACATGAGACAAAACCACAAACCCACACCCACACCACAAAGGCACCTCCTTCCCCCATGTAGGTCTGTGACTATCCGGAGTGTCCTCTGACTGGTGGGCCATACTATGTTCTCTGGAAATGGCCTGTTCTGTCTCAAATCTGGTCTTTTGGCCAACTCTGTGAAGTTGTCAGGGGCCAGCGGTGAGCCACTGCCTGCTTTCTCAGGAAATGCCCCTATTCATAGCTTTCCTTGCATTTGGCCATCCTCACATCAGTAGGTTCCAAGAAAGACTGAGTCTGTCCTTGGTAAATCAAAATAAGTTTGACCACTGGGGCTTGGACTGGGACTGGCTCTTTGTGCCTGGCTTCCTGGATTCCAAGTTCAGAGAGTTCCATCACCAAGGAAGTTAGGTGAGGTCACTTCCTTTAGGAACGGAATGAGGTCACTGCCTTTGCAACAACATTGTCCTAACAGTTGCTTCCAAGGTTCCCATGAGAAGGAGGCTGCCCCTACTTACTGTGACACTTTCACAAGTTACAGTGGTATGTCAACCATAGGCATGCAGGAGCAGCTCAACAAATGCCTGCTTTGGTCCATCTTCTATACATTAAGAAGAGAGTGGCTGATTCAGACACATCCCTTCATCCTGAGCAGGTTGTTTGCCATGGAAGACTTTTGCTGTCTCAGGTCCTTCATAGTTGCCTACATCTTCTCCAGGGATCATTTCTGCATGGACCTTTGAGTTTCTCAGCAGGTGGAAGATCCTCTATATTCCTGTATTTTAAGACCAACTCTGTCCCCACTTTTCTGTAAAATTAGATTGAGAGAACAGTGTATGGTTAGGTTTAATAACATGTTCGATTTGGTTTAGAAAGGAAACTACACGGTTGAGCAAACAGGGTCCTACCGTTAGCAATAATATGAGGATTATAAATGGACCGGCCATGGCAGATAAAAGCATAGTTAACCAGGTTGACTATGTGAACAAAGAATCAAACCTCCCTTCTGGGGCCTCTGTCTCTCTTTGACGCTCTTCAAGTCGTTTTCTTAATTTACTCATAGATTCTTTTACAACTCCAGTATTGTCGGCATAAAAACAACATTCTTCCCTCAATGCAAGCAAAAAGGCAACTTTCTCTCATGAAGAGGAGGTCCAACACTCGCCTGCTCTGTAAAACAACTTCAGAGAGAGAGAGGTTAAAATTCCTGTAAAGCTGTGATGTCGGTTTTTAATGTCTTTAAGCTTTGGTCTATTTCTGCTTCTAATTGTGTCTTTGTTGTGTCTCATGGACTAGGGCAGTTGTTCCTATGCCCACCCCTTCAGCAATTATTATTCCTCATAGGATGGCCAAAGTGAGGGATACAGGTTCCCGGTGGAACCGGGTTGTATGCCCCCCTATTTGAACTTTAAATGAACCTACGTCATGATAGAGCACTCTGAAAAACATCTGCATGATTACATAATTAATCACATCTATTGACCATTTTATGTAAACATAAATAATGTTAAAGTGTATAGAATTATACTGTTTTAGGAATGGACAAGAAAATGCACCTAAGATAGCACCAAAGTGAGGAAAACATTCTTATTTGGTTGCATCCGGATTTAGAGGGCATTGCTTCTGTTGTAATCAATTAATCCCCTGAACCCCAAGTTTTGGTAGTTTTAGAATTTGTACCCAACATGTAAGGGAAGGGGCTCAGAAGTTCACAGTCTGCAGAAATTCACAAAAATTAGTTTTTGTTTCTGTTTTTTTTTTTTTCCTCTGTTCTGGGCAAGTTAACTTTTCAAGGACACCTTGGAAGGGGAGAGCTTTTTTGTCTCTTTTTTTCTCCCTGCCAGCTGTCACCATGGAGACCAGTTGCTAACTTTTTTATCTTAGAAATGTAGGCATCTAGGTGAAGCCCCAGCTCAAGGCCAGAGGCCTTGTTCACATATTTTGTGAAAAACTGGAAAGGCAGTGTCTAGCTTAGGGGTGGTGATTTTTCCAGCCAGTGGCCAAGTAGAACAGGGCAACACGAAAAGTGGAAGTTTATGTACATTGAACTCTTTCAGAGGGACTCTTTTGCTGAAAGACCTAAAGTAAGCCTTGGTGAAGACTTCTGGAGAAGGTCATTTAAGACATTTCTGTGGACCTGGTACAGAGGGGGAAGACGGGGTAGTCGAGGCTGAGAGCAGCTCCATGGATCTAAGAATGAGAAAAGAGAGATGTAAAAGAAAAATGGTAAAGGGGTTTGGGATTTTCCTAGAACAAAACTTGAGCATTAGAACAGGTATAGCAGAGGGGAAGATGGGAGTAAATATTCCAAAAAGCCTTTGAGGGACTTTAAATTCTTAGAAACCTCTTTTCAGTGATGACAAAGCAACTTTAAATGCCATTTTTATTACATCGTGGATAGGGGTCTGAGGGCTCTTCTCAGCTGGTTTGAGCTTTGGGTTAGCTTGCTAGAGGACTTGGTGGGACCTAGTGCAGGCCCTGACAGGAAAAGAGAGGAGTGAGTGGGTGAAGGGGTACCTCGGTACCTGCTACCTCAGCAACGGGGCAATGTTCTGAGAACCAGCGGAGGTTTGGGTTTTTGATTTAGAAATTGGAGAGGAGAAATCAGGTTGCTAAGATGGGAGTGATAGCAGAGAGTCTAGAGCAGAAGGCTGAGGGTGAGAAACTATTGGAGAAGCATAGTACAGGATGTGAGAAAAAGAGGAAAAATGATTCCACATAGGGAAATTTCCCCCTTTTGAGAACTTGCCGAAGTTAAAAATGTCACTCAGAATTTGAGGATCTAGAGAACCCTCTGGGGGCCATAGTATTTGGTTGTCTAATTGGTAATATGGCCAATGCTGTGTACTGAATTTGATGAGGAGTTTGGGTTCCACCAGGCAGCCCCTGTATGCTCACATTCCCTTGACTTACACAAGAAGTCGGCTTCTCCCCCACACAGCCGTGGCTGTTTGTGGCTTTGATAGTACGCCAGGCAAACATAGTAATCTAGGCTAGTAAAACCTGAATCTGTCTCGCGTGTCCCTGCATCCATAATATTTGTTTCCATTATCTATGGTACAGAAGAGATTTAATGGGATTTTAGTGGGATCCTCTTCATCAGGGATATCTCAATAGGAAAGACCTATACCGACCTGACAAATGTCTGGGTGGAGAGATGGCCACCAGGTCTCTATGGGGCCTGTATGCGAGATAGACTATACTTCTTGTCTAGTAGGATTTGTGATCAGCCATTGCTGCTGAACGGGGTGATGAGGGTTAGAACTACTGGTGGCCAAGGGGAGAGTCTATAGTCTTATCCACATAGCGAATACGCAATTTGAAATGGTTACCACGCTTTTCCAGTTTCCAACAAGAGTCTGGACACAGCGAAGGCTTGAGATGAGAGGCATGGATCCAAAAAGTGATTCCGTCTACTTTAACGCTTTAGGTTTTATAAGTAGCACCTGGTATGTTTCTTTCCAGTGGGGTTCCAGGGATGACACCTGATGTTGTCTTATGTAGACGAAGTCTCTTACATGATATTGATTTAGAGTCCCCTCCTCCCCTGGTTGGTAGGCAGTGGCCAGCTGTTTCCACAGTTATTGCTGAGTTCTTTCAATGACTTTAAGTCTGTCAAGCAAGGGGGTGTGGAAGTGATCGTTAAGCCTTAGAGTTGGGGTTAGGTCCCTTATTGGATGATGGGAATCATAGAGAATTTCATAGGGGGTGAGGTTACACAAAGAAAGAGAGGGAATATTTCTCGCATGAAACAGTGCATAAGGCAGGAGCATAATCCAATCTTTTATGCCGGGCTCTAAGCTTAATTTTGTGAAGGTCTCTTTAATGGTTCTATTTATTTTTTCTACCTGTCCTGAGCTCTGGTGTATATAAGCATAATGTAACTTAAAATTAATCCACAGGGTCCCAGTTAACACCTGACTTACCTGGGCCATGAACACCAGTCCATTATCAGACCCTATTACCTTAGGCAGACCGTATCTTGGAAAAATATCTTTCAGAATCTTCTTGAAAATCATTTGTGCAGTTTTTTTTTTTTTTTTTTTTTTTTTTTTTTTTTTTTTTTTTTTTTTTTTTTGTGTGTGTGTATGTGTGGAAGGCTTCAGTCCATCCTGAAAATATATCTACAAAGACTAGGAGGTATTTAAGTCCATACCTTGCTGGCTTAATTTCACTATTGTCCACTTCCCAAAATTGTCGTTTTCTGGTTCCTCATAGGTGCTTTCCTCTAGGAAACTGGAAGGGTAAGCATTAACCAATTGACGGACTCGACAGGCTTTTGTTACCCGTTCAGTTATTTTCTTTCGCTGTGAGTCGGTTAGTGGAAAACTCTGTTCTTAATCCTACAGGAATGCCTGCAGTTTCATTGAACCAAGGTGAGTGAGTTGGTGTACATTTTTAACGTAGTGTAGGGCTTTCTGTAATTGCAGCCTGAGCTCAGTGAAGTTGAGGTGTTCAGTGTCAGTGTCCATAGATATTATAAAAAACTTCCTGGTGATCAGGGGTCCATTGGAATTGGGCATCTCCCTCTAACACCGGGTATAAAGGAGCAGCTAAAAACGCAAACCCAGGTATCCATAACCTGCAAAAGCCAGCAGTCCCAAGAAACTCTCTGAGTTGTCTCCTGTTAGATGGGGGTGGTATCTAGGCAATGGTTTGTTTTCTGGGCTCAGTGAGCCATCTTTTACTGCCCCTAAGGAAACAGCCCAGTAAGATTACTTCATGCCAGCAAATTTGGGCCTTTTTGGCCGAAACTCTATACCCGAGTTGAGCAAGCTCATATAATAGTGCTTGGGTCCCAGACTCACAGTTTTCCTTGGTGTTGGCTGCCAGTAGCAGGTCATTCACGTATTGAAGCTGGGTGACTTTGGGGTGCGTAGTTCTGAAATTGCTGAGATCTCTGTGGAGGGCTTCATCAAAGAGAGTGGGGGAGTTTTTGAACCCCAGTGGGAGTCTAGTCCAAGTTAGTTGACCAGACGTTCAGGTTTCTGGGTCTACCCACCTGAAAGCAAACAGCAACTGACTATCTTTATGCAGAGGCAAGCAAAAGAAAGCATCTTTTAAGTCCAGAACAGTATACCATTTCCGCTCAGGGTTCAGAGTGCTAAGCAGATTGTACGGATTAGGTACCGTGGGGTGAATGTCCTGCACTCTGTTGTTGATCTCTCTTAGGTATTTAACAGGGCGATTGTCCCGGTTCCTGGCTTTTTTTTCTAGTAGCAGGGGAGTGTTCATGGTAAATTGACAGGGCCTTAGGACGCCTAAGGTCAGATATTTCTGAATATGGGGCCTTATCTCATCCTTAGCTTTTTTTGCTTAGAGGATATTATTTGACATTAATTGGGGAGGCTGAGGTTTTTAACTCCACTGTTATTGGAGGTTGTTTCACGGCCAGGCCTAAACCAGCAGTTTTTGCCCAGGCATCTGCGTAATCTGTTATCCATTTCTGGCGTAGCTTGCCTGTTTGATCAGTCTTGGGGGGTGTGAAGAGTGGATGTTCATCTTCTACTAATTTAGTTAAAGCCGTGACTATAGGAGTTTATACTAAAGGATTTAGAAATTTCATTTGGTAGCCTTCAGGGTTAAAAGTTATTAAGGCCAAGAGCTTGGTGAGCAGATCTCTGCCCATCAATGGGTCCAGGCATTCCTGGATTACTAGGAAGGAGTGATGGATTTTTCCTTTACCTAGGTCCATGGTCCTCTTAGTAGTCTAAGCCCGATATTTACTGCCATTAGCCCTTTGAACTACAGACCTTTTATTTGATAGAGGGCCCAATGGGGCCTTAAGGGCTTCGTATACTGCTCCTGTATTCATTTCAAAGTTTACTGGGGTCCGCTACACTTCAAAAGTTACCCTGAGCTAGGGGAAGTGATCTGAGCCCCAACTTTCTTAGTCATGCACCAGAGTCACAATGGCTGGCTGGCGTGGCTGTCTCTTTATAGGGCACTTTTTGCCCCAGTGTCCTTTTTTTTTTTACAGTAGGCACATTGATCTGAGGCCAGGGGTGGCCTCTTGCATGGCCCCAGGTAACCCTTACTGTCACCTTATGTCTTAATTTCTGCCCTCTTTCTTGTTGTGACAAGGATCTTGGTCAATCCCTTAGTCTGTCTTTTGCTTCTCTCATCCTTCCTTTGCTCCCTTTCTTTCTCCCTGTTTCTCTCTTATAGTATACTTTCTCAGCTTCTCTGACTAAATCTCTCTTTTAAATTTTTTTAATATCCATGGCAGCTTGCCCAATTAAGGCCATTGTTACAGATGAATTTTGATCCGCTGCCTGAGGATCGAAAGGAGTATATCTTTTATATGCCTCCATAATTCTTTCTAGAAACAAAGAGGGAGATTCATCAGGCCTTTGAATAATTTCTCTTACCATGGCCAAATTAGTTGGTCACCTAGCAGCCCCTTGGAGACCTGCTATTAGAGCCAGGCAATAATTGGACAGATGCTCTTTATCTTCAAAGGTGTTGGGGTTCCAGTTGGGTTGGTTTAAGGGTAAGCTCGCTTTGATTATGTTGGGAAGTTGTGTTGGTCGCCAATCAGGTCCGAGGATATTTTTTTTTTTTTAGCTTCTTGGAGGTTTTTCTCTTATTCCTCTGTCATAAAGAAAGTCCCTAGGAGTTGTTGGCAGTTATCCCAAGTAGGCAGGTGTAAAAACGTTGGCGAGTTTTCTGAGTTCTTTTAGCTGGGCCAGCTTCCTCCAGGGAAGGAGGGGCTCTGTGTGCCACGGGACTGTCATCTGGATGGCGCTGGGCCATCCTAGCTTCTTTGAATGGTGGAGAGGCTGAGTCAGCAGCAGGGGAATCACTTAGAGGGTGTTGGCAGTTGGGGGATGAAGGCAGAGGATAAGGAGGGGGAGGAGAGTCCAGTAGAGTCTTGAGACTCAGGGAGAACAGAGGGTGCAGGAGGAGGAGCAGAGAGTTAAAGAGATAGAATCATGGGGGAAGGAGTAGGAGTCCGTGCAGGGACAAGGAAAGGCTTCACCCTTGGAGGAGGAGATTTGCAGAGGTCCTGACAAGTTAAGATATATGGCTGTTGATCTGGACGTCTACGTGGCCCCGGCTAAAAGACAATATCTCGAACTTTTCAAATTAGTGCGAAGTAGAAAGATCCTTCTAGGGGACATCTGACTACAAAGTTGGGTCATTCTGAGACACAGAATCTGCAAGATCCGGCGTTTTACTGAAAAAGAAAGATTCTGAGCCCTTAAGCAGACTTTGGTCTAGTGATCAAGGGTAATGAACAGAGGCATTGAAGTGCTCTGTCCCATAATGAAATATACACAGACAATAAAAGCAATGACACAAGACACAGACAAGACAAGACAATAAAGACAGGCAATGGACGTCCAATACTGAGACCATGACTGAGTAGCTGTCAAAACATGATGGGCTGGCAATACCGAATCCGAAACAAAATATCACTGAATAAAGGAGACTATTGTTCCTCGATTTCATGAGTTCATCCCCCAGGGACATGGCCTGTGGCTCTGTTACATGTGTGTCAGCTACCATGGGAGAGAGCTCACGCTCTTTACCAATAGCCATTTTGTGAAACCCTAACCTGAATCCTGTAACCAGAAAGAGGGGCCTTATTTATCCCCAGAGGAGCCCGTTGGGGGTCTTTCATCTGCGGCTGCCGGATCTCACTGGGGCCACCAGATGTAAAGATCGGGCGAGGGTGGGTGGAAGAGACCACCAAGAGACTGTCTCATGCAACAGCAAAGGCTTTATTGGGAGTCCGGCATGCAAGGGCTCAGAGCTCACTTGAATAGAGCAGAGAGCCCTGAGAACAGCTTAAGAAGTGCTTATATATTTTCCTTGGAGAGGGCAGGAAGGAAAGTTTATTGATGGGTAAGTGCGAGTGGGCGGTTTGCGTGCAACTTTTTGACCGAGTACATTCTGCAGTTTGGCAGTTGGGGACAGCACATTCTGGGAACAAGAATAGCAAACAGTTCTCAAGATTTCAACAGTGTTTTGTTAAGCATACAGAAAATCAAGAAGTGACAAGTACCTATTTTATTAACCTTTCAATATAAGTATGAAAACAGAAATCTAGGTAAGATTTGAAGCCCAGAAGTTCATTGGGCCCTTGATTGGTATACTTAGCGTTGAATTACATTCTGTAGTGATGTCCCAGAAATATGGATATACAATGGCATAGGACCTTATACCTTCTCGGAGGTCAATTCCAAAACACAGACTCTAAGGGGAATCACACCGAAGTTCAAGCCAAGGTGGACCCAATTATCTCTTCCAACCGCCACACAAATGACCACAATTAAAACCAAAACACTCCCACATGGCACTCATCTTCTTCCATATAGACACTCACCATAACTTCTGGCAAGAGGATTCCATGAGAGGTGCAGCACAAGACAGTGTCCCAAATAAGGTCCCTTTCCCCACATTTGCCAATAGTCAGGGTGGCCTGGACACCCTCCCTGTGAACCAGGAGTTATCAAATATGTCTGCCATTAATACAGCTCTGTTCTCCAATTTGAGGCCTACTGACTGTGGGGTTTAGATTCTTTATTTGAATTGGATTCATAAGAAAACCCAAGAACCTATGGGCTAGCATCTGCAGGGCTTTGAAGAACTCATTTGACTCAAAGGATCCCTATTCTCACTTGATGTAGGTAAGGAACCTTACAGAAGAATGTGAGGCACTTCATCCACAGTGACTGATTTTTGGCCATTTTGATTTTGGATTCACACATGGGATCGTTCTTTAGATCCATCAGGTGCTGAGAATCTAAGCCACAGGCTCACACAGGACCAAGAGGCTGATTCAGACACATCCCTTTACAAAGCAATTAAGCAAAGAGCCACAGGTGGTGCCCATTCATTTCCGTTTGAAAACTGTTTTCTTCAGGATTCACAAAGGCGTGGCCTCAGGCAAAGAACTTACTGACATTCAGGGCAACAGAAAAATAGGCAATCAAAAGGCCCATTGCAGGGGTTCTCCACTGAGGCTTTCCTGGTCACATCGATATCTGAGTTTTCTGAGATGCTTGCCAATCCCTTCAGCTATCCAGTACATGTCCATGTCACAGTGCTTGGAGGTGGTACATATCGTGGACTCAAAAGCATGAGCCTATTTTGGAGAGTGGCTAGATTTCAGGAAGAAAACAGGAACTTAGGAAAATAGCAGGTGTTGCCCATCGATATGGCAAGCCCTAGTGCATTCATAAATTGGGCAGGATGAATGCTGGGAAACTTTCTACTAGACAGGAAACATCCATTGATGCATTCTCTTTTTCTAATTTCTACAACCACGGACACAGTGGGATACACAGACATAGAAACACTCGCCTTGTCAAACAACTTACTAGAAACAGTTCACTCCAAACCAAACAAACCGACTTTCCTACCTCTTCTCAGAACATGGGGCAAAACCACAAACACACATCCACACCCAAAAAGGCACCTCCTTCCCCCAAATAGGTCTCTCACTATCCGGAGTGTCCTCTGACTGCTGGGCCATACTATGTTCCCCAGATATGGCCTATCCTGTCTCAGATCTGTTCTCCATATCCAACTCTGTGAAGTGGTCAGGAGCCAGCTGTGAGCCACTACCTGCTTTTTTAGGAAAGGCCCCTCTTCAGAGTACTCCTGGAATTTGGCCATCCTCACATCAGTAGGTACCAAGAAAGACTGACTCTGTCCTTGTTAAATTGAAGCAAGTGAGACCACTAGGACTGGGACTGGGACTGACTCTGTGTGCCTGGCTTCCTGCATCCCAAGTTCAGAGAGTTCCATTACCAAGGAAGTGAGGTGAGGTTGCATCCTTCAGGAACTGAATGAGGTCACTGCCTTGGCAACCACTTTTTCCAAACAGTTGCTTTCAAGCGTACCATGAGAAGGAGGCTTACCCTACTTTCTGTGGCACTTTCACAAATTAGAATGGTATATCAACCATAGGCACCAAGAAACAGCTCTCCACACAGGCCTGATTTGGTCCATCTTCTCTATATTAGGAAAAGAGCCTTTAGTCCGGGGAGCACTGCAGTGAACCTCTGCACTAAAACTATTAGCAAGCACCTGGTGGAGGAGTCCTCCATAGGTAAGTGGGGCTTTTATAACATCTGATATCCGGTTAAGGGAGATCTCTTCTGATGACAGAGATGTGGCCTGGGGAGGCTCACATATACTCCTTTCCAGGAGAGTAACCAGAATCGTTCTGTCCTCTGTTCTGTTCTGTAGGGAATTCCTCTGGAACTGTAGAGAGGGGCCGACGGGCACGCATGCACTCCTACCCTGGAGCTATAGCAAGATGTTGCACTGTTCCACTGTTTTTCTGTTTAGGCGCATGGTATCTGTTTTTTGTGTTTTGTTTTGTGTTCTATTTTTTTGATTGTTTGTTTGTTTTTGTTCATTTTGTTGTGTGATTTCAGTGGTAAAAACTTAAGGATTTTGGACGTAAAAATAGGTAATAAAGAGAGTAAGCCTGACACCCCTTTGGACTGTGTTTTAAGGAACTGCGATGAACTTTACTCGCCTTTGTTAAGCAGGATGATAGAAGCTCCTAGCTGGCTGCCTGGAGCACAACCATTGCAGAGGGCAATGCTTGGTGGGGACCTAAGAACTGAGCATCTCCGAGGTTAACAAGTGAAACTCCTTTAAAACCCCTTGTCACTCCAGATCAAGAGAGTCACAACCTTTGGCAGAGTCCCCTGTGTTTCTCCTTTGTTCGCAAAGCAATAAACCTCCCTTTTTCTTTTTCTCAAAACTCAGTCCTCATTATTAAATTGGTATTAATTGGCGTCAAGTTGAGGAATCGAACTTTAATTTACAAATTTGGTACCCGCCCTCCACCCCAGAACTTTGTGAGAGCTGTCTACTGAAATATTAGGAGATGAAGCATGCTTGGTGTGGAACTGAACAAGAGGAGCTAATCCTGTAAGTAAAAGGAGGGACTGAGGGACTCCCAGCAGCTGCCAAAGCCCTGTTGATTCAGGGAATTACCTCCTTCCTCCCCGCACTGTAAGAATTATGCCACCTCTGTCTTGTTAAAAAAGAGAAAAAGAAAAAGGGGACACTAAATGCAGTGAAGTCACCATGGAGACACTTTATTTTACATTTCAGGTTTCCCCTCTGTTAAAACATGTGGTCCCCCCCCTGTGGATATCTATGGTGCACACTGGTGTAGGAGATTTTTCTCTTATCTGCTCTGGTTTAAACGGTTCTCTCTGACAGCCATAGTCTGAACCTCCTTTCTGTCTGTCTTGTGTCTTTGTATCTGGCCCTTTAAGACATGTGCAATAATGTGTTGATATTATAAATTGTTTCTTGGGAATGATCTTAGCTGAATGTGTGTCTAAATGATGATGTTTTATTTTAACAATCTGGTATCTGAATGGGTTTTTGAAGCATTGCAGAATCTTGCAGTTAAAAGTCGGGTTTAGGTAATTATTTAGTTTATGATTTCAGATAATTCATGCCAGAGAACTTAAATACTTAGTATGGAAAACTGAAGAACTCTACTTCCAAGTTGGCAAGTAAATTCCCAATCATACAGTCTTTTTTTCACCAATTTTGAATTGGATAGCCTCGGGAAATGTCACTGTGTGTACCACTGCATTAATTTGGACAAGGATAGTAAATCATAGAATGGTATCTGTTGACAAAACAAGATGTAAAAATATAAAATTTTGTGAATTGTATCTTAAATTTGTATCATAATTTTCAACATCCGAACCTCAAAATTATGGTTAAAATGCCTTAGGCCTGAGGTGTCTGCTCAGAATAGCAGTTTTTCCTGCTCCTTCCAGACCTCAGCCATGATTTATATTGAAATGTAAATGAAAGAAGCCTGAAAGCTTAGTAGGAGACTGATTTGAGGCCTAAGGGAAAAAAAGGTAAATTGTATGGTATTTACTAATTACTAGCCAGTCACTTTTTCTAGGACTCTTTTTTTTTCCTTAGATACTTTTTTTTTTTTTGAGCTCATGATTTTGAGCATACAGACCTAGGTTAATGTTTTTCATATCAGTTCTATCTTTGACCAACTGTAGACTTTTTGAAACATTGCAATGGAGATTTCACCTGAGAAAAGCTACAAGGCCTTTACTATTATTATGTGTGCACACTTTTGTTATGTGTTGTATGTCCACATATACATATGTCCGTATATCATATATATGATACACAAATTAACATATACAAGGAGCGCTCATAAAAAAGCGCTCATTAAAACAAATTTAAATAGGAGATCCAAAGATCTTTAATTCACGTGATTTAAATGTTTCAATTTCAATTGGATAAACAGATAAAAATCAATGTCTTTAAATTTAAGCTTACAATTTTTTTAGGTGTTCAAAAATCTAATAAAATATTAATATCTACAAAATGTCTAATATGCCTTGGTTCTAGGACCTTTCCTTCAACATAAAAATGGTTTACACTGTCAACACATTTCTCTAATATTTTGATAAATAAGTAAAGTAAATTTGATATGGGATTGCTCATTCATGAGTACTTTTCTTAGATATCTGATTGATTTACTAACGTCTGAATAAGTTCTTATTAAAGTCTGTATAAGAATATAAAAATAAGTCATGTGTTAATGAGACAAAAATTTCTTAAAACATAAGTTTACCCATAACGTTGTGTTTATTAAGTTTTATTTTCTCCAGAGCAAGCAACCATAAAAATTAAACAACTGATTAAATAAGAACTGTTATTTTAGAGCACTGTACTGCCATTGCTTTAAAAGCTAAACTTGGTTAATGTAGAAACATCAATGTAATTGTGATGCTATCAATGTTTTCATATCTTATAGGTATGCAAGTCTGTAAGGTAGAAACTTTAAAAGAGCGTTATATCAAGCTGGTGCTCTGAAGTTGTATGGTAAAAAATATATTGGGGATTTATTTACCTGTTATCAATAAGATATGTAAACTTTTATGTTACTTTTTACATTGGGGAACAATTTAAATGTATTTTTTAGTTAATGAGAGCCTAATCGATGTAAAGGTTAAAAACTTTCAGCCTTTCTTTAATTCATGTTTTAAATGTGATATCATATGGTGTTAGCTAATGTTCATGTGACCTCAAACAATTTATGTAAACTTTGTCAAATGATATTTAAAAATAAGAATTAGCTTTAGAACTAAAATACTTAAGATTTATAAAGAGCCCTGCCTTAGCTGAGATAAGGCTCTGTGTCCCATCTTACTACATGTGAGAATGACTACGAAACCAGTAGGTTAGATAATATTTCTTTAAAGTTATGTTAAAAAGTTGGTTTTTCTTTAAGGTCAATATTCCTAGGATCTCAAACAGGGGATATAATGTATAACTCAGCCAAAAAATTCAGGGTAGCTGTTACACAAGCTAAGTATTTTTACTTTTGTTAATTTTATTTTGAAATTTTCTTATAAGTGATCTAAAGATTCTCTTTTACTGTTTTACAAACGTGTTGCTTTAAGAACACAACATGGGTTTATTCAATATAATAAGTCATTACTTACAATACAGACAGAATAATACAGATCCCAATTAATAAAAAGATAATTATATAGTTATAGACATTAAAGCCCAGTACTCTTAATATAAGGCTGTTAAAATTTATTTGCTGGATGTTTAATATTAGGATTTAAAATTAAAGTTAAATGAAAAGAGCCAAGAAAACCAATATTTGGCTTTTGCCCTATGAGTCAGTCTGAATCCAGGGAACAGGGGACTTCTCTAAAGAGCTTTGAAACTCTGAGCCACATAACCTCCTCCTGATCAGGGAGATTAATGAGACCACTGGAGAACAGAAAGCCAATCAGTGTATTTGTAACGAAGAGGAGAGTCATCAAAGAAAGGAGACATCCCTGATGCTTCCGAGGGAAGCCAAATGGTCAAGCAAGATCTGGACCCACCTAGCGCAAATGGCACTAGCAGAACTGAGAATCTGCTCTCAAGTTTCCCCAGAATTGACTCCCATAAAAGGTCAGCTGACTGTTAACAATAGATGGAAACAAAAGTCAGTTTGACTGCTTCATCTTAAACACTTAGCAAAGACAGTTAAGAAAAAAATACATCCATTCCTGGGCATTTTAAATTATAATTATAATAATAATAATAATAATAATAATAATAATAATAATAATAATATAATGTTAAGGTATGCACTTTATGTTTGCCTCCCAAAATAAGTAAGACTGGTGGCTACAAAGAAGAATTCTCAGACAGGAATGCCTGATACTTATAAAAAGAGACTATCAAGAAGACCTGCCACAGGGAGAAGTTTTCAGTTTAAGGCCTACAGATATTCCTAACCTACACAGGTTGGCTTGGTGTTTGCTAGTACAATTATCCAGCCCTGAGTAACAGAATTAAAGGTTTCTCAAAGAGACACAGAGGTCATAATAGTAAAAGGATTTTACAAGATCAGATGACATTAAATAATTAAACTGTATCTTATGGGGAGGGACAAGTGTAACAGTAAAAGTTAAATATTAAATTGACAGTCCTGATAACTGGGGATATTAAAGACTGGTGAGGGAACTTCTATACAGTGACATGTTCCAGGTGCTGCAACATTTATTCAGTACTCATGGTTTTTGTTTCTCTCATAGAAGAACCCATCCCCAGATGACTTTACAACCTGTTCTTCCCCAATCAGACTTCAAACCGAACTGACTTCTAAAAGGCAACTCATGTCCCTCAACTGACTTCTAAAAGGCAACTCATGTCCCTCATCCCATGCACACTCACGTCACCCTGTCTCAGGTCAGAAGAAGAAAAAATGAGTGACACCACTCTTCTTATAACAATGGAGAGAAAGATAAATAGACTATCAATATAAGTAATTAATTAAGTCAGGTAAAATCAGGGAGATCGGTTTTGGGTGAGTTCTAAAAATTTGGAGACTCTTACCTGAGGGATTAAAATTTCCTCAGTGCTCTTCCCGTAATCTATCAAAGATTTGAAGGGGACACAAAGAAAAGGCGGGAATGATAGACCCAACCTGATCTTTAATTTAAATTGGGAGCCATCTTGCCAAAAAGCCATGAAAAGATAATTTTGGCTTTACCGTAAATTACTTCAAATTCTAAACCTGCTTGGAATGCCTGCCCATGCCTTGAACTCACCCATGCCCGGCTCTCTGACCAGATAGCAGCCCTAACTGAAACTTTAGTGACACATCATAAATATTTGCCTTCTCTGGCCAGACAACAACCCTCTCTGAGGCTCTAATGGTCTTCATGAACTCTGATGTAGGGACAGCAAAAAAAATGTAGACTGCCATTGGTGTGATGTTTGTCAGAGTTCTGTTATCTGTAAACCCCCTTTTGTGTAATTTTCTGGGCTATTAAGCTGCCTGTAGGAAAGCTGGGGTTGCTCTCTTTTTCCCGCCGTTTTGTGAGGGAGAGGTAGCACAGCCAGTGGAAATAATAAGCTTAATTTAATTTGATTTTAATTAGAGTCAGTGGTCTTTTCTTGTGTCCTGGTCTAACAGGTAAACACTCCAAAAACATGGAGCTCTGCCAGCCTAAACACTTCTTGAGAAACTTCCTCTGAGTTTGGGCACTTGAAATATATGTTGTTGTAAGGAGCTTTAGCTTCCTTTCTAGTGATACCATCAAAGCTGAGTCTGCATCTATGTGACCTGGAGGACATGGTTTCTTGTATTCTAATGAACATGAGGCAGCAGTGCTGAATTTTCTCTTTGTAGGTAAACTGTGGCCACTGGATACTAAGTGTCTCCCCGTTTGGACTGTGAAGCCATTTGGTCATCCTCCACATTGTGGTGTTTCTTGCTGCTGTACTGGGAGTTTGGTATATGCTTTATGAAATACAACGAGTTCAACTGAAACCCAGTGTTGAAGAAAGTTCTGTCACTTGTGGTGGGTCAGGGTCTGAAGGAGAATGCACCAACCAGGCTTTTATCTCACAGAGCTTGCCCCCTTGTCCATAGAAATCTGACTCTGAACTTAGCCCAGAAACCTCTCCATATAAAATGATGCCTTTACATAGAAGGGTCTGCTGGCTGCACCATGTCAGTCACAAACCATTTGGAAGGCAATGGCAAATCCTCATTGCCACACCACAGATGTATTATCACACACCCACCCACCACTGCAGTAGGCCCACTTCTCAGCAGGCTCCAACTTACTGGCATCTTTGTTCTACACCATTTTCATGAAACCCGGTCAATCATGGCATTCTCTGGTACACTCAAGATCAGGAACAAGACATCTAAAGGTTCTCCAGTGCCACCTGGTTAAGGGAATTTCAAAGATTTCATTGTATTTATCTAGCCATTTTTCATGGATGAAGTTGGAGGCACTGTGGGTTTCAGTTCATTCAGGAAATATTAAATGGTGAGGAAGCTGTTTTCAATGAATTCTCTGGAGAAATCTCACAGGCAAGTCTTCCCATAGAGTGGTCAAAAGGTCACATGAAGCCAGGCCCATTGAGGTCTTTAATGTGACGTCCATGGGTGTTCTGACTGTCAACTATGGCTGCCAAATCTTTCAGAATAAAATCATGTGATATTCTAGCTGATATTCCAAGGCTCTGTGGAAAGCCACCCTTGTATTTGATCTCAGTTTCCAAGGGAGAATCCCATGTGTGGCCTCCTAAAATCTGAACACAGTTTATGGCAATATTTCTCTGAGATCAGTTCGAGAACTCAGACTATAAGTGGAATCACACCAGAGTTCAAGCCCAGATAGACCCAGTCATCACTTCCAACCACCAAACAAATGACCACAATTAAAACCAAAGCACTCCCACAAGGCCCTCATCTTCTTCCATATAGACACTCATCATAACCTGTGGCTGGAGGTTTCCATGAGGGGCTCAGCCCAATACAGTGTACAAAATAACCTCCCTTGCCCGTCATTTGCCTAAAGTCAGGGTTGCCTGGACACCCTTTCTGAGAACCAGGAGTTATCAAATGAGCCTGCCGTAAATACTGCTCTGATTCTCCAATATGAGGCCTACTGACTCTCGGGTATAGATTCTTTATGTGAATTGGAATCATGAGAAAACCCAAGCACCTATGGGCTATCCTCTGCAGGGTTTGAAGAACTCATTCGACAAAAAGGATCCCTATTTTCACTTGATGGAGATCAGTAATCTTACAGAGGAAGGCGAGAGACTTCGTCCACAATGACTGCTTTTTTGGCCATTTTGGTTTTGGAAGCACACATGTAATTGTTCGTTAGATCCATCAGGTGCTGAAAATCTATTCAACAACCTCAAACATGGCCAAGAGTCTGATGCAGACACATCCCTTTCCAAAGCAATTAAGCAAAGATCTACAGGTGATGCCCATTAATTTCCATTGAAAACCGTTTTCTTCAGGCTTCAAAAAGGGGTGGCCTGAGGCAAAGACCTTTCTGACATTCAGGGCAACAGAACAATAGGTAAGCAAATGGCCCAAGGCAGGGTTTCTAAAATGATATCTGAGTTTTCTGAGATGATCCCATTCCCTTCAGCTATCCAGTACATAGCCATGTCACAGAGCTTGGAGGTGGTTCATGTCTTGGAAACAAAACCATGAGCCTATTCTGGAGAGTGGCCAGAATTCAAGAAGAAAACAGGAATTTAGGAAGACAGTGGTTGTTGCCCATCCATTAGGCAAGACAAAATCCATTCATAAATTGGGCAGGATGAATGTTGTGAAGCTTTCTTCTATTCAGGACACATCCATTGATGCATTCTCTTTTCTAATGTCTACAACCACGGACACAGTGGGATAAACAGACATAAAAACACTCGCATTGTCAAAAGACTTACTAGAAACAGTCCACTCCAATCCTAACAAACCGACTTTCCTACCTATTCTCAGATCATGAGACAAAACCACAAACTCACACCCACACCCAAAAAGTCACCTCCTTCCCCCAAGTAGGTCTATGACTATCCGGAGTGTCCTCTGACTGATGGGCCATAGTATGTTACTCCAAAATGGACTGTCCTATGTCAGATGTGGACTCCTTGGCCAACACTGTGAAGTTGTAAGGTGCCAGTGGTGAGACACTACCTGCTTACTCAGGAAAGTCCCCTCTTCAGACCTTCCTGGCATTTGGCCATCCTCACATCAGTAGTTACCAAGAAAGACTGATTCTGTCCTTGGTAAATCCAAATATGTGAGGCCACTGGGACTGGGACTGGGACTGCCTCTGGGTGCCTGTCTTCCTGGATCCCTAGTTCAGAGAGTTCCATCACCAAGAAAGTGATGTAGGTCACTTCCTTCAGGAACTGAATCAGGTCACTGCCTTGGCAACCACTTTGTCCTAATAGTTGCTTCCAAGTGTCCCAATTGATGGAGGCTGCCCCTACTTCCTGTGACACTTTCACAAGTTTGAATGGTATATCAAACATAGGCACCCGGGAACAGCTCTCCACACAGGCCTGGTATTGTCCATCTTCTCTACATTAAGAAAAGAGAGACTGCTTCAGACACACCCCTTCATCCTGACCAGGTTGTTTGTCGTGGAAGATGACTTTTGCTCTCTCAGGTCCTTCATAGCTTCCTATAGCTTCCCCAGGGTTCATTTCTGCATGGACCTTTTCATTTCTCAGCAGGTGGAAGATTTCTTACATTCCTGTATTGTAAGACCAACTCTGTCCCTGCTTTTCTGTAAAGTTAGATTGAGGGAACAGAGTATGGTTAGGGTTAATAACATGTTTGATTTGGCTTAGGAATCATTCTGCTGGATGAATAATGTTATTGGGAACCTGCAATATTTATTAGAATATATAGAGGGGAAATATATTTATGAAAACCGAAATCTAGGTAAGATTTGAAGCCCAGAAGGGCTTTGGATCCTTGATTGGGATACTTAGGTTTGAATTATGTTCTGCACATGTGTCTCAGATAAATCTATACACAATGGCATAGGACCTTGTACCTTGGATGATTGAATGTCAAAGAGAACATCCAGTCAAAAAAGGATAGTTGGTAGGATTAGGAAGATAGTTGGTAGGATTAGGAAAAAGAGTGAGTATATGATTTGGACAAAAAGTTCTTTAGCAATAGGGTTTTGGGTAGAGAGAAAATGTAAATGTCAGCACATGTGAAGAGTCAGTCACAATGATGAACTGGGGAAAATATGTAGGAAAGCAGATATCAATAGAGACATTAGAAAATCAGCAAATGATAAAGTGATTGATAGGATTAGACATTTTCGACAGGCTTGAGTTTGAATAAATAATCTTAGGAAGAAACAAATATGTAGTCACCAATAGGATTGACATTTGAGAGCATTAGGCAACCTGGACATGGGTGATTTTCATAATCCATACTCATATTCCATTTAGGCTTTGGTACAGTCGTAAGTGTGACTTTGCATTTTGTGGCCAGAATATTACTGTGATAAAATGTATATGTAGATCAGGTGACATGAGTATTTGTTGCACCATTTCTGAGAGCAATATTTTGAAGAGATATAAATTAGTATTGGGGGCACAAATAGGTGTACCATGTGTGTATGAATATAGAGAGAATGCATGAATAGACCATACTGTGAATAAATAATATAACTGTTTCCAAATTTAGAAATTGGAATAAATTGATATCCCAAAATACACAGGAAATCTTATATTGATATACATACATTCATTCCAACCAGTTATATATCTAATGGTAATATTAGGGTTGTAGTTTATCATAAAATGTGTGTGAGTTTTGCTTCAAAATTGATTATGGAAATCGAAAATAATGTGTTTGGAAAGAAGTCTCATGAAATAACCAGTCAAAAACAAGGAGGAATACATGTGTTCTGAAGCAAGAAGTGATTGAATGTGTTACAAATGTCTTTCAATTTGTGAACTTGTGGATGAAATGTATATTCTACGATGTATAAAAACTGAAGAAATAGTAATGTACCAGTGTTGAATTAAAATGAACATCAAAATACACATCATGTCCCATAGAAATCTACTTTCATTGATGTTAAATTGGGTCAGTTACTGTAGAAATATAAGGCTTTGTTTGCACCTTTCACTGAAGTGAGTTTTCAGTACTAGGAAATAAATATGTATTTCAGGTGGATGAATATTTCTAAAAACAATCTTATGAAAAGTTGATTATAAAAGCACATACATGAACATGAGTGAATTATTTAGGGAGTGTATAATAAGACACATATATTTCATATTTTGAAAATATATATATCACACAGATACATTAGAAAGTAGCAATATATATGCCAATCAAAATTCATCATGAAATATATATCATTCACAGATCCAAAAATATTAATTTTACTGAACATGGATTTATGTATAATGTTTTTCAACTAAGAAGCTCACTCATAGTTTGAATTTTCAGTTCCAAAAACATTTAGGAGGAGTCATCTCTTCTCATACTTTGTATCTCCCAAGTTAGCCACCTCACAAAAATGTACGTGTGATACCAGGTAGGATTTTATATGTGCATATAAAAATACATGTGCTGAATTGGCTACAGAAAAAGGGAGACAGAAATTCACATATGTGTTAACTTTAAAAACACATGGAGAACCATTTCAACAAAAAATTAACAAGATTTATAACTCTTACCCTATATCATGCAAAAGGCAAGACCAACTATACGCCATGCCTCCTCTCAACCGCTTGTATTTCTATTCTGTTTGGGTTATTTTTCTCCATCATATTAGGATTAGTAGTCAGAGTCTAGTAGGGTATGTGTTAGTGTCAGGGATTCAGTATTTTGAATGGAAAATTGAAAAATGAATCCAATGTGTATGTAAATATGTGCTACACCAAAATCTTCCCACTCTCATCCAGAACAATGCCTTGACAACACCTACGGCCCAAGTATGACACAATCAGAGGAGAAAAGTTAGAAAATCCGTGAATACATATCTAGAATGGAATATGATCAGAAGTTCACAACCTTGGAAGTGGTAGAGGAGTTTCCAAAAGTAAGGGACAGGGTAAACCCTCCAAAAACTTGAAGGTCTGCTGGCCTAGAGACTTCTTGAGAAACTGCCTGTGAGGTTGGGCACTTGAAATATATGTTGTTGTCAGGAGCTTTAGCTTCCTTTCTAGTGAGACCATAAAAGCTGGGTCTGCATCAATGTGACCTGGAGGACATGGTTTCTTATTTTCCAATGAACATGAGATAGCAGTGCTGAATTTTCCATTGTAGGTAAACTGTGGCCCCTGGGGGCTGAATGTCTCTCTGTGTGGACGTTGAATCCATATAGTCATCCTCTATTTTCATGGTGTTTCTTGCTGCTGCACTGGGAGTTTGGTATTTGCTTCATGAAATACAAGGAGTTCAACGGGGACACAGTGCAGGAGGGATTTCTGTCACGTGTGGTGGGTCAGGGTCTGCAGGAGAATACAAGAACCAGGCCTCTATCCCACATAGCTTGCCCCCTTGACCATAGCAACCTGGTTCTGAACAATGTCCTGAAACCTCTCTATGTAACAAGGTGCCTTTACATATAAGGGTCTGCTGGCTTCACCATGTCAGTCACAAGCCATTTGGAATCCAATGAAAGATCTACATGGCCCCACCACAGATGTTTTATCACACACCTGCCCACCATTGCTCTAGGCCCACTACTCAGCAGGATCCAACTTTCTGGCATCTCTGTTAAACACCATTTTCATGAAAACCAGTCAATCAAGGCACTGTCTGGTATACTCATTGTTGGGAAAAGTATAAACGGCAGCCATACCCCAGAGAAAAACCCCAACATGGTGCCTAAGGACTTCTTCTTCCTACCTTCTTTTTTCTATAGTGGTGCCAAATGTTCCCACCCCTGTGAACTCTCCCGCTGGCGCCAATTTGAAATCTCGCTGGTGGGGAACCTTAGCCCCAATAAGAACTAATTCCTGGGCTCCAGAGCTGATATCTGAAAGAACTAACCAATAAACGGTTTGCCTGCCATTTATCTAAGCCCTTCCATCTTCCCCTTAGTTCTATATAAGCACACAGCTTTTTGCAATAAAATTGGAATTCTCCCAGCGAAGTGCCTTTGCGTGGGAAGTTCTTTCATTCTGGTGCCCCATGTGAGGATACGGGTGAGCTCTTTCTAACAAGAGCCCCGTCCCCTGCTCCCCCGGAGACAGCCAGCTTCCTGCACCCACCACAGATCTGATATATGTAAGCCTCCCCTGACCCTGGCTCTGCAACTCCCTTCGGGCTACCACTGGTTTTGTGACCTTGATCTTCCGGCCCACTCTCGACGCCCTGTAGGGGGGAGGGAATTCCTGCCACTAAGACCTTTACTGGTCGCAGTGGACCCTCTGGTGATCTGTTTTCCTTTGGGGCGTGAGGCTTCTGAGTTTACACAAGAGGCTCTGTGGTTTTTTCTCCTCTGCTGCCGCTGCCGCTGCTGGCTAGAGTTGCTGTTTGCTGCCGGGCTGCTGTGTCTGGCTGAAGCTGCCTCTCTGCTCGGGGAAAACTGAACTCCCGTCCTGGAACTACATTCTGCCGGAACCGGAGTTCTGTTTTCATTACTGACTTTTTCCGCTGCGTTCAAAAACTTTCCTGACGTCAGGTTGCCCGTGGCTCCGAACCCATTGGGTCTCACAGATCGCACTTCACTGGTGACTCCCAGGTAGTGCCCTCTGTATTTCCTCATGACGGCTGGTCATTTTGGGGACGCCCACCTGACCCCCGTTCGCCCTGAGCTTCCTGAAAGCCGTTCCAGCCCGGGTTTTCTCTTTGTCTCTCTCGCTTACTCTTATTCTCTCTCTCTCTCTCTCTCTCTCTCTCTCTCTCTCTCTCTCTCTGTCTGTCTTCCTTCTCTCCCTGTGACTATGGGCACCTCTTCATCTGTACCTGAAGCCTCACCTCTCAAATGTCTACTAAAAAATCTGGCCACACTCTCCCTCACACCAGACATCAAGCCCAAACTTCTAATCAAATTCTGTACCCAAGATTGGCCTACATATCCACTGGATAATGGCAATCATTGGCCTCCAGAAGGCTCCTTACATCCAAACTTCATCTGCGACCTTTTTAACTACTGCCAGCATCTGAAAAAGTGGAGTGAGATTCCCTGCATTTAAGGTTTTAGCCTTCTCACACAGCACCCTGTCGCTGCTCCTCCTGCCCTCCCTCTCAGGTCCTCCTTGTTTGCAAACCCTTCTCTTCCCCTACGTCTACTCCTGACTTCACAGATTCTTCCTCATTCAACCCAGCAGATGAACCCCCACCTTATCCCCCAGTCCTATCTGCCCCTTCTCTCCCACTATACCCTCCTCTTCCTCTGCCTGATTCCAGGGATCCTCAGCCTTCCATTTCATCCTCCTCCCCTCCGCCCTCTTCTGCCTGCTCCACCTCCTCCTCTTCCAAAGAGACACTCCCTGCCCCTCCCTCTCCTTCCTGTCCGCCTCCTGCCTCTTTCAGTTCTCCTGTTACCAGGTCTAAGGGACTCCTTCCCACCCCCAAGACAATCGCACCCCTTTGTGAGGTAGCTGGTCCCGAGGGTGTCATCAGAGTCCAAGTGCCCTTCTCCATGTCGGCCATTACTCAGCTAGAGAGGAAGTTAGGCTCATTCACCACTGACCCCACCACTTACATTCGGGAGTTTCAATGGGTCCTGCAAGCATATAGTCTCACTCATCATGACATCTACATGCTCTTGGCCAATACACTTCTCCCTGAGGAAAGTCAATGGGTCTGGGAGCTAGCCCAAGCCCATGCTGATGAAAATCATAGGACCAATCCTAACCACCCCACAGGCCCTCATGCTGTCCCAGAGCAGAATCCCCTATGGGATTACAACACCCCTGAAGGCTTACAGTCTAGTGACCTTTTTACATCCTGCCTCTTGGCGGGCCTGAAAAAGGCCATCCGCAAGGCTGTTAACTTTAAAAAGGTGCAGGAGGTCATTCAAAGGAAGGAGGAAACACCTTCAGAATTCCTGGATACACTAACCAAGGCCCTTTAACAGTACACAAACCTCAACCCAGAAACCCCTGATGGCCGTCATGTCTTAATGAAATATGTTCTGGCCCAAAGCTACCCTGACATTAAAGCCAAGCTTAAAAAGCTTGAACAGGGCCCTGCTACTCCTTAGACTAAAATCCTCGCTGTCGCTTTCAAGGTTTTTTATGATAGAGAGGATGAAAGTGAATGCCGTAGGCAGAGGGCTGAAAATGCCAAGTTCCAAATGTTGGCCCAGGTCATTCAGAGAAGGCCATCACCACGCCATCCCAATATGACACCCCCGGGAGCTTGCTTCAAATGTGGTAAGGAGGGACATTGGGCCAGGGATTGTCCTTCACTGAGGACACCCTACAACCCCTGCCCAAAATGCCATCAAAGGGGACACTGGGGGGCAGACTGCCCAACAACCCGAATGGGAGGTTGGTCAGCCGCCAGGCAACCACAGCCTTTCTTGGGCTTAGCAGCGGAGGATTGACGGATCCCTGGGCTTTCCCTCCAGACTATTACCATCAAGAATCAAGAGCCTAGGTTTACCTTCCTGGTGGATGGATGCTTCATTACCTTCCTCTTGGATACTGGTGACACTTTTTCGGTCTTAAGGGAGTATGGGGTTCTACCACACCCTCAAAAACTCCTATTGTCAGGGTAGGAGGTAAACAGATTTTCCCTCAAACCCCCCCCATCATGTTATATGCAGGGATCCCTTTTGTCCTTCAGTCACTTCTTTCTCGTTATGAGCCATTGCCCCATTCCCCTTCTGGGAAGGGACATACTCTCACTATTAAAAGTCAGCATTCACATATCACCCCACACCTCTCCTACCTCTCATTTCCTCATGATGTTCCTAGGGGCAGATACACCTCCTTAATGCACTCTCCCATGACTCTCTAAACCAGTTAAGCCTGAGGTTTGGGACACAACTACACCCCTTATGGCTAAATGCAGTCCTATTCATATTGTCTTACGGGACCCTTCAAGATATATTAGTCAATCACAATATCCACTCACAACCACAGCCCTCCTCGAATTAGAACCCATCATCCAGGATTTATTACGAAAGGGGTATCTTAGGCCTACACACTCTCCTTTCAACACCCCCATTCTGGCACTTAAGAAACCTAAAGTGTCCTACAGGCTGGTTCAAGACCTTCTCCTTGTCAACTCCTCTGTGGTCCCCATCCACCCACTAGTGCCCAACCCTTACACCCTCCTCTCTCAGATCCCTGCCACTACTACCCACTTCTCGGTCCTAGGTTTAAAAGATGCATTATTTTCTATTCCCTTGTTCTCAGAATCTCAGAATATCTTTGCTTTTACATGGACTGACTCTCACATCCACCATTCTCATCAGCTTTCCTGGACTGTCCTCCCACAGGGATTCAGGGATAGCCCCCATCTCTTTGGCCAAGTTCTTGCCCAGGACCTCACATCCTTTCACCCGACCTGTCCTGACACTATTCTCCTTCCATATGTCAATGACCTTCTTCTATGTAGTCCCTCTGGGAACACTCTCAATCCCACACCGCTCAGCTTCTTAATTTCCTAGCAGACAAGGGATATAGGGAGTCTCCCCACAAGGCCCAGGTTTCCCATTCTTCTGTCACCTCTCTTGGTTTTTGCCTTAGACCAGGGAAAAAGGAAATAACACTGGATAGGAGGCAACTCCTCTCTGATCTTCCAGTGCCCCATATGAAAGCCAAAATACTATCATTCCTAGGATTAGCAGGTTATTTTAGGGCCTGGATCCCAAATTATTCTCTTCTATCCAAACCCCTGTATGACCAAGCAAATGGACCCCCTAGTGAATCTCTTGTCTCCTCCCCCATCTACCACTTCCGCAGGTTTCAGCAACTCCTCTTAAAGGCACCTGCCCTTCACCTTCCTGATCTTTCAAGACCATTTCATCTATATGTCCATGAAAAAGGGGGGCAAGCACTTAGGGTCTTAGGTCAAAACTATGGGCCTACATTTGCACCTGTGGCATATTTTCCAAGAAACTAGACTCTACCATCCGTGGGTGAGCCCCTTGCTTAAGAGCTCTGGTTGCTGGACAAATTTTACACAAAGAAGCCTCTAAGCTGAGTTTTGGGGCACCTTGAACTATCCACTCCCCACATCACTTGAAAGATCTTTCAGCTTATAAGGGCCTTCAAACCCTTCCTCCATCCAGGGTTCTGTCGCTCCTCACTTCCTTTCTGGAAAACCCTAATATTACTTTCCTCCCCTGCTCTGCACTGATCCTTCCCTCACTGCTCCCAATGACTCCCACGTCTAAAACACCAACTCATAATTGGTTGGAAACCTTAGAAGATTTCCTCCCCTGTCATTCTTCCATTTCTGAGGAACCACTCACCAAGCCTGACCTTATCTGGTTTACTGACAGCAGTTCCTTTAGGCAGAACGGCACTCATTACTCTGGATATGCTGTAGTTTCAGCCACTGAGATTATAGACGCCAAAGCTTTGCCTTCAGGAATTACCAACCAGCAGATTGAACTTATAGCAGCCACTCGTGCCTGCCTTCTAGCACAAGGCAAATCCCTCACCCTCTATACTGATTCAAAATATGTCTTCCAGATCTTATTATCCCATGCTTCAATATGAAGGGAGCGACGCCTACTTACCACCAAAGGTAATGCGATCACTAATTCGGCTCTTATAACCAATCTGATGGAGGCCTCCCACTTACCCACCCAGTTGGGAGTTGTCCATTGTAGGTCCCATCAGAAGGATGGCTCTCTTATCACTGAGGGCAATGCCAAAGCTGACCAGGCGCCACGAATGCGTGCTACCACTTCCAATTATGGCCCCTATGGGGTACATATTATGGCCACTTTAGACAGCTCATCTGAAGCCCCTACTTCTTCCAGTAAGAACAAGGATCTTTTCAAGTTCCTTCATACTCTACACCATTCCAATTCTCAGTCTTTGACCCTTTTTTTACAGAGCTTCTTCTCCCTCAACCCTTCTGACATAGCCATGATAGAGAATATAGCCTCTAATTGTCAGATCTGTCAGCGGACCAAACCTCATATTCCTTTAAGGCCCAAACCTTTCCCTTTCCACCAAGCCCAGGGACACATTCCCATTGCTGACTGGCAAGTAGACTTCACCAACATGCCCACAGTATGGCACACTAAATACCTCCTTGTCTTTGTGGACACTTTCTCTGTTTGGGTTGAGGCATTTCCCACTTCCAATAAAAAGGCTTCCACTGTAGCTTCAATCTAACTGACAGACATCATCCCTAGGTTTTGTATGCCCACTTCCCTACAATATGACAATGGCCCTGAGATTATTTCTAGGATCACACAAAAGGTCTCTCAAGCCCTCTCCTTCAAGTGGCATTTCCACTGTCCATATTACCCCCAGGCTTCAGGGAAAGTGGAAAGGGTAAATCATACTCTGAAGGAAGTCCTTACCAAATTGACAATGGAATTAAACTTAGACAGGGTCAAAATCCTTCCCTTTGCTTTGCTTCGAATCAGAGCTCTCCCTAAGAAACCATCTTTACTGTCTCCCTTTGAGATAATGTATGGAAGACCTCTTATACCCTCTGGGTTGGTCACTTCACAAGGACCTCTCACCCGAGATTTGTCTTTGCCTCTCTTGTTTCATCTCCGCTCTGAACACTGGAAATGTCAGAACTGGCTTCTTCCGGACCCAGTCTCCACTCCAAACACTCCTCCCTTAACACCTGGGAGTCTAGTCTATTATAATACCCCAGAGGAGAAAGGGACTCTTGCACCAAAATGGGAAAGCCCCTATCCTTTCATTCTCTGTACCCCCACCGCCGCCAAACTCTCCTTACCAGACAACCGTCTCACTCCCTGGATTCCCATTTCTAGGTTGAAACCATATCACCAGGAGGCCCCACCTGCTGACGACAGGACCATGCCAGAGGAACTCCAAGAATCACCTCCTGAAGCTCCCCTTTAATCCTGCTTTCCACACCCATCTCACCCATTTAAGTTGCGGCTCACACGGTGTTCCCTGCAGCCCAATTCCTCTTAAAGAAGGCACAATGAGCTCTCCCAACACCCTAGTCTTCTCTAACTGCTTGTTTTTTGTGCTCTGCTTTTTTTCTGTGCTCTGTTGGGACTTGTCTTTACCCTCCTAACCTACCATGTATTTATTCACTCTTCGGGAACGATACTCAGAACATGGCATGCAGAAGGTCCGCGCAGTGGATGCAACTACTTGCTTCATCCACAACTGCACCTCTATTTCCCTAAAATTGTCACCTTCAAGGACCTTCGTCCCTGGTAGCTGGAACTGGCCTTTCATTTGCTTCCTTTTTAATCAAACCAAAGACTATTGTCATTGGTGGCCTGAGATATATAATGGGTGTCCCTATTGGTCATGCAGGTTCCATGATGAACGTGGTAGCTGTTCTTACCACTCACTTGGCTACTCTGAAGGGTTGACTTCTAGTTACCTAAAGTGGCATAAAGGCTCTTCATCCGATAACAATGGATCGTATACTTCAGATATACCTGACCCCAAGGCCAAACGTTGGGGCTATGTTGAGTTTGCTCTCTATGCTCGGACAACCTCAGCAAGACCCACAGGGTGGATGACTGTTGGCCGCACCCTGATTACGCCACCTAAGGCAACCAATCATGTAGTCGAACACATTAAGGAGTCAGAATCAAAACTGGATAAAGGCCATTGCAACACATGTTTTTTCGTCCTCTGCCTGAGGATCAAAAGAAGTATATTTCCTATATGCTTCCATAATTCTCTCCAGAATCATAGAGGGAGACTCATTAGGACCTTGGATTATCTCTCTTACCATGGCCAAATTAGTCGGCCCTCTGGCGGCCACTCGGAGCCCCGCCATTAGAGCCCTGTGATAAGTGGAAAGATGCTACCAAATTCAAAGGTGTTGGGATCCCAGTTTGGTCGGTTCATGGGCCCATAAGGATGAAGAGGGAGCATCACAGTGGCTTCTGAGTTTTCTATTTTCCGTAGCTGGCGGGTTTCTTTAGGTGGCCCAGCTTCCACCAGAAAAGGAGGGGCTGCTGCTGCTGCGGAGAAGTCCCTTGGAGGGCTTGGGTCTGGCCCAATTGCCTCTAGTGGCGGAGAGGCTGAGTCAGTGGCGGGAGAATCATCTGGAATGTGTTGGGGGTTGGGGAGCGAGGGCAGAGGATAAGGAGGGGGAGGATTGTCCAGTCTTGTGACTCAGGAAGAATGGGGGGAAGATGGGGAGGGAACGGAAGGTTTGAATGATAGGATCCTGGGGAAGGGGTATATGGCTGTTGATCTGGGTGGCCACGTGGTCCCGGCTGAAAGACAATATCTCTGACTTTTTGGATTAGATTGAAGTAGAAGGATCCTTCTGGGGGCCACCCGACTTTGAGGATGGGCAATTCTGAAGCACAGAGAGTCTGCCAGGTCTGACATTTAACTGAAAAATAATGATTCTTGGCCCTTGAGCGGACATCAGTCCAATGATCAAGGGTCAGGGACAAAAGCGTGAAAGTGCTTTGTCCCATAATGGGAGTTACTCAAAAAGAGACAGTGAAGACACAAACGCAACACAAACAAAGACAAACAGTAAACGTTTAACATGGGTCCAAGACAAATATTAGAACTCAGTAACTGGCAAAACCTGATGGGTTAGACAATAAAGACAGACAGTAAACTCAACATGAGTTCGGGACAATGAACAAAACTGTGTAGCCAGCAAAACCTGATGGGCTGGCAAACCGAATCCTGAAGCAAAATATAACCGAGTTGAGGAAACTTATATTCCTTGATTTCCCTCGTCCTCTGGAGTGTCCCCCAGGGACGTGGCCAGTAGCTCTGTGACACGTCTGCCACCCACTGTCAGAGAGAGCTAATGCTCTTCACCGACAGCCACTTTGCCAAGCCCTAACCTGAAACCCGAAACCAGAAAGAGGCGCCTTTCTTACCCCGAGAGGAGTCCCTTGGGGTCTTTCATCCGCTGCTCCGGATATCTCACCTGGGACCTCCAGATGAAAAGGTGGGGCGAACATCGGAGGAAAAGACCACCAACAGGCTTTCTCATGCAACACCAAAGGGTTTATTGGGGGTATAGCGTGCTGGAGCTCAGGGCTCACTTCAGAGGAACAAAGAACAAAGAGCCCCGAGAACCACTTGAGTGGAGTTTATATACATTCTTTAGAGAGGGCAGGGACTTTACATACATCATAGCCTCTTTAGCAAATCATCATATACCGCGGGAAAATCAAATAACAACTCTAAAACATGATTAGCACATTCATTGGCGGGAACAGGTTGGGCAGGGGGTGATTGGTCAGCCGTAAGAAGGGGTATACATTTAAATTGATTGGTGGATGCACTGTGATTTATACGTGGTGAGCTGCATGGTTTCTGGGAAGGGGCTGTTAAGTAACTAGGTCCTCAGGGAAGATTTCAACACACATCTAATGTGCAAATTCGGGAATTGTCTTAACTGCCACAGAAATTTCAGGTGCTGAGTGCAGCTTGGAAACTTTACAAAACCTGGTTCTTTACATTTCAATTTCAATTTCTTTTATTCTTTCAGAACCTTACAGAGGAAAGCGAGAGAGTTCATAGACAATTACTGCTCTTTTGGCCATTTTGGTTTTGGATGCACACAAGGGATCTTTCTTTAGATCCATCTGGTTCTGATAATCTAAGCCACAGCCTCAAACAGGGCCAAGAGGCTGATTAAAACATATCCATTTCCAAAGCAATTACTACTCTGAAGTCAGTTACAGAACTCAGTCTTCTAGGAGAATCACGCCAGTGTTAAAGCCCAGGTGAACACAGTCATCTCTTCCAAAAGCCACACAAGTTACCACAATTAAAATCAAAAAAATCCCACATGGCCCTCATCTACTTCCATATAGTCACTCATCATAATCTCTGGCTGGAGGTTTCCTTAAATGGCACAGCCCAATAGAGTGTCCATAATAAGCTCCCTTCTCCTCATTTACCTAAATTCAGGGTGGCCTGGACACCCTTCCTGTGAACCAGGATTGATCACATAGTTCTGCCATTAATACTGCTCTACTTCTCCAATTTGAGGCCTACTGACTATCAGGTATAGTATGTGATTTGGAGTCATTATTAAACCCAAGCACCTTTGCAGGGATTGGAAGAACTCATTTGACACAAAAAATCCCAATACTCCCTTGATGGAGGTCAAGAACCAAACACAGGAAGGCAAGAGACTTCACCCACAATGACTGATTTTTTGCCATTTTGGTTTTGGATGCACACATTGGTTCTTTCTTTAGATCCATCCGATGCTGATAATCTAAGCCACAGCCTCACACAGGGCCAAGAGGCTGATTCAGACACATCCCTTTCCAAAGTAATTAAGCAAAGAGCCACTGGTGATGCCCATTCCTTTCCATTTTAAAACTGTTTTCTTCAGGCTTCACAAAGGGTGGCCTGAGGCAAAGACCTTCCTGACATTCAGGGCAACAGAACAATAGGTAAGCAAAAGGCCCAAAGCAGGGTTTCTCTACTGAGACTTTCCTGGTCACACTGATATCTGAGTTTTCTGAGATGCTTGCCATTCCCTTCAGCTATGGATTACATGGCCACGTCACAGAGTTTGGAGGTGGTACATATTTTGGACACAAAACCATGAGCCTATTGTGGAGAGTGGCCAGAATTCAGGAAGAAAACAGGAACTTAGGAAGACAGTACATGTTGTCCATCAATAAGGCAACCTGCAGTCCATTCCTAAAATGGGTAGGATGAATGCTGGGAAGCTTTCTACTGGACAGGACACATCCATTGATGCATTCTCTTTTCTAATGTCTACAACCACGGACACAGTGGAATACACAGACATAGAAACACTCGCCTTGTCAAAAGACTTTCTAGAAACATTCCACTCCAAACCAAGCAAGCCGCCTTTCCTACCTATTCTCAGAACATAAGACAAAACCACAAACTCACACCCACACTGAAAAAGGCACCTCCTTCCCCAAAGTAAGTCTGTGACTATCCAGAGTGTCCTCTGACTGGTGGGCCATACTATGTTCCCCAGAAATGGCCTGTCCTGTCTCAGATCTGGTCTCCATGGCCAACTCTGTGAAATATCAGGGGCCCGCGGTGAGCCACTTCTTGCTTTCTCTGGAAAGGCCAGTCTTCAAAATTTCCTGGCATTTGGCCATCCTCATATCAGTAGGTACCAAAAAAGACTTACTCTGTCCTTGGTAAATCCCAACAAGTGATCCCACTGTACTGGGACTGGGACTGGTTCTGGATGCCTGGCTTCCTGGATCCCAAGTTCAGAGAGTTCCATCACCAAGGAAGTGAGGTGAGGTCACTTCCTTCAGAAACTGAATGAGGTCACTGCCTTAGCAACCACTTTTTCCGAACAGTTGCTTCCATACTTCCTCTGACACTTTCACAAGTTAGATTGGTATCTCAACCATAGGAACCCGGGAACAGCTCTCCACAAAGGCCTTTGTTGGTCCATCTTTTCTACATTAAGGAGAGAGGGTGAATGAGACACAACCCTTCATCCTTACCAGGTTGTTTTCCATGGAAGATGACTTTTGCTCTCTCACGTTCTTCATAGTTACCTACATGTTCTCCAGGGATCATTTCTGCATGGACCTTTGAGGTTTTCAGCAGGTGGAAGATCCACTACATTCCTGTATTGTAAGACCAACTCTGTCCCTGCTGTTCTGTAATGTTAGATTGAGGGAACAGTGTATGGTTAGGGTTAATAACATGTGTGATTTGGGTTAGGAATAATTCTGCTGGATGAATAATGGTATTGGGAACCTGCGATATGTATGAGAATATATAGGTGAAATATATGTATGAAAACAGAAGTCTAGGTAAGATTTGAAGCCCAAAAGAGCATTTTGCCCTTGATTGGAATACTTAGATTTGAATTAGGTTCTGCACAGATTTGTCAGATTAATCAATATACAATGGCATAGGACCTTGTACCTTGGATGATTGAATGTCGAAGAGAACATCCAGTCAAAAAGGGATAGTCGGAAGTGAAAGGTTAATAAAATAGGTATTTGTCACTTCCTGGGAAGAATGTTGTGTTTATTTCGAGCATAATGGAGTTTTAAAAAAAAAATATGATTAAATTAAAAAGACACCATGAAGAGTGTCAATGAGAGAGTGAGAGGACCAAAAAAAGTGGTTTGAGTCTTGGTTCACATAGTCCCCCTGTTTGACTACTTTTTTATCAACCCTGGCCTGTCCGATAATAATCTCCATATTATTGCTAACTATAAAACCCTGTTTGCTCAACCGTGTAATTTCTTTTCTCTAAGCTCAAATTGGACAAGTTAAACTCATGGTAATACCCCACTAGCAGACATAGAATGTGACACCCCACAATGATCACTTTTATGATTAAAAGTAGCTAGAAGAAGAAGTGGGGAATGAAAGATTAATAAAATAGGTACTTGTCACATTTTTTTCTGTATGCTTAACAAAACACTGTTGAAATCTTGAGAACTGTTTGCTAATATTGTTCCCAGAATGTCCTGTCCCCAAATGCCAAACTGCAGAATGTACTCCCTCACCCGGTTGAATGCAAACCGCCCACTCTCCCTCACCCATCAATAAACTTCACTCCCTGCCCTCCCCAAAGAAAGTATATAAGCTCTGCTTAAGCTCTTCTCAGGGCTCTCTGCTCTATTCAAGTGAGCTCCGATCCCCTGCATGCTGACCCCCTATAAACCCTTTGCTGTTGCATGAGATAGTCTTTTGGTGGTCTCTTCCTCCGAAGCTCGCCCAGTGTTTACTTTGATGATTGGGTGTAGAAAAGAACATTCAGTCAAAAAGGGATAGTCGGTAGGATTAGGAAGATAGTTGTTAGGTTTAGGAAGAAGAATGAGTATAGGTTTTGGAAAAAAAATATTCTTTATCAATAGGATTTTGTTTAGAGTGTGAATGTAAATGTTAGCCCACGTGAAGAGTCAGTCACAATAGTGAACCGGAGAAAATATGTAGGAAAACAGATATCAATAGAGATATTATGAAATAAGGCAAAATATAAAGTGGGTGATAGGATTAGACATTTTCAACAGGGTTGAATTTGAATATATGATCTTAGGAAGAAACCAATATGTAGTCACTAATTGGATTGATATTTGAGAGCATTAGGCAACCTGGACATGGCTGTGTTTAGTAATCCATGTTCATTTTCAATTTAGGCTTTGGTACAATAATAAGTGTGAACCTTGCATTTTGTCTGCAGAATATTACTGTGATAAAATGTATATGTAGATCAGGTGACATGAGTAATTTTTCCATCATTTCTGGGAGCAATATTTTGAAGATTAATAAGTTAGTATTGGGGGTACAAAGAGGTGTACCTTGTGTCTATGAATATAGAGCTAATGCATGAATAGACCATACTGTTAATAAATAATATAACTGGTCCACTTTAAATAATGCATTGGATTCATATCTTAAAATATATAAGAAATCTTATATTGATATACATACATTCATTCCAACTAGTTATACATCTAATAGTAAAATTAAGGTTATGGTTTATCATGAAAGGTGTGTGAGTTTTTCTTCAAAAGTGATTATGGAAATCAAAAATAATGTGTTTCGAAAGAAGTCTCATGAAAAGACCAGTCAAGAACCATGAAAAAATACATGTGTTCTGAAGCAGGAAGTGATTGAAAGTGAAACAAATGCCTCTAAATTAGCGAACTTGTGGATGAAATATATATCCTATTATGTGCATAAACTGAAGAAATAGTAATGTACCAGTTTTGAATAAAAATGAACGTCAAAATACACATCATGTCCCATAGGAATCAATTTGCATTGATGTTAACCTGGGTCAGTTACTGTATTAATTTTAGGATTTGTAGGCACCATTCACTGAAGATAGTTTTCAGTACTAGGAAACAAATACATATTTCAGGTGGATGAATATTTCTGACGATAATCTTGTGAAAAGTTGATTATAAATTCACATATATGAATATGAATGAATTTAGGAAATGTATAAAAAGACACATGTATTTCATATTTTGAAAAATCTGGAAAGTTTGCACACAGACATTAAAAATTAGCAATATACATGCCAATTGAAATTCACCATGAAATATATATCATCCACAGATTCAAAAATATTCATTTTACTGAACATGGATTTATGTATAATGTTGTTAAACTAGGAAGCTCACACAGAGTTCGAATTTTAACTTCCAACAGCATTTAGGAGAAGTGATCTCTTCTCACAATGTGTATCTGCCAAGTCAACCACCTCACAAGAATGTACGTGTTGTACCTTGTAGGATTCTATATGTGCATATAAAAATACATGTGCAAATAGGCTACAGAGAAAGGGAGACAGGAATTCACATATTTGTTAACTTTAAAAACACATGGAGAACAATTTCTACAAAAGTTCACTAGATTTATAACTCCTACACTACATAATGCAAAAGGCAAATTCAACTATACACCATGCCTCCTCTGAACTGCTTGTATTTCTATTCTGTTTGGATTATTATTCTCCATCATATTAGGATAAGTAGTCAGAGTCTAGTAGGCTAAGGGTTAGTGTCAGGGATTCAGTATTTCCAATGGAAAATTGGAAAAGGTATCCAATGTGTATGTAATTATGTGCTTTGAAAAATCTTCCCACTCTTATCCAGAACAATGCCTTGACATTACCTTTGCCCCAAGTAAGACACAATTACAGGAGAAGAGTTCGAAAATCTGTGCATATATATATGGAATGCAATATGCTCAGTTGTTCACAAACTTGGAGGTGGTAGAGGAGTTTACAAAAGTAATGGACAGGGTAAACCCTCCACAAAAATGGAGCTTTGCTGGCCTAAAGACTTCTTGAGAAACTGCCTCTGAGGTTGGCACTTGAAATATATGTTGTTGTCAGGAGCTTAATCTTCATTTGTGGTGAGACAATTAAAGCTGGATCTGCATCTATGTGACGTGAAGGATCTTGTTTCTTATTTTCCAATGAACATGAGACAGCAGTGCTGAATTCTCTCTTTGTAGGTAAACTGTGGCCACTGGGGGCTATGTGTCTCCCTGTGAGGACTGTGAAACGATTTGATCATCCTCCAATTTTCGTGGTGTTTCTTGCTGCTGTACTGGGAGTTTGGTATTTGCTTCGTGAAATACAAAGATTTCAACTGGGACAAAGTGCTAGAGGGAGTTCTGTCACGTGTGGTGTGTCAGGGTCTGCAAGAGAATGCACCAACCAGGCCTTTATCCCACATAGCTTGGCCCCTTGACCATAGCAACCTGATTCTGAACATTGCCCTGAAAACTCTCCATATAACAGGATGCATTTACATATAAGGGTCTGCTGGCTACACTATGTCAGTCACAAGCTATTTGGAAGCCAATGGAAGGTCCACATGACTCCACCACAGATGTTTTATCACACACCTGCACACCACTACTCTAGGCCAACTACTCAGGAGGCTCCAACTTACTGGCATCACTGTTCTTCAACATTTTCATGAAACCCAGTCAATCAAGGCACTGTATTGTATACTCATGATCAGCAACAGGACATCCAAAGTTTCTCCAGTGCCACCTGGTCATGGCAATTTCAAAAATTTGATGGTATTCATCTAGCCATTTTTCAAGGATGAAGTTGGAGGCACTGTGGGTTTCAATTCATTCAGGAACCACTAAATGGTGAGGAAGTTCATTTCAATGAAATCTCTGGACAACACTCACAGGAAAGGCTTCCCAAAGAGTGGCCAAAAGGTCACATGAAGCCAGGCTTATTGAACTGTACAATGTGAGGTCCATGTGTGTTTTGACTCTCAAATATGGCTTCCATGTTTTTCATAATAAAATCATGTGATATCCTGGCTGAGATTCACAGTGCTCTGTGGAAAACCAACCTGGGACTAGATTTCAGATTCCAAGGGTGAATCTCATGCGTGGCCTCCTAAAATCCCAACTCAATTCATGGCAATACTACTCTGAGGTCAGTTCCAGAACTCAGTCTATAAGGGGAATCACCCAAGAGTGAAGCCCTGGTGGACCCAGTCATCTCTTCCAACTGCCACAAAAATGACCACAATTATAACCAAAACACTCCCACATGGCCCTTATTTTCTTCCATATAGATATTCATCATAACTTCTGGCTAGAGGTTTCCATAAGTGGCGCAGCTCAAGACAGTGTCCAATATAAGCTTCTTTGCCCCTCATTTGCCTAATGTAAGTGTGGCCTGCACACTCTTCCTGTCAACCAGGAGTGATCAAATAGGCCTGCCATTAATACTGCTCTGCTTCTACTATTTGAGGCCTACTGACTGTCAGGTATAGATTCTTATGTGGTTTGTAGTCATGAGACAACACTAGCACATCTGCAGGGCTTTGAAAAACTCATTTTACTCAAGGGTCAATAATCACACTTGATGGAGGTCAGGAACCTAACAGAGGAAGGTGAGAGACTTCATCCACAATGACTGATCTTTTTGAATTTTGTTTATGGATGCACACATGGGATATTTCTTTAGATCCATCAGGAGCTGAAAATCTAAGCCCCAGCTTCACCGAGCGCCAAGAGGCTGATTCAACACATCCATTTCCAAAGCAATTAAGCGAAGAGCCACAGGTGATGCCCACTCATTTCCATTTGAATACTGTTTTCTTCAGGCTTCACAAAGGGGTGGCCTGAGCCAAAGACGTTCCTTACATTCAGGGCAACAGAAAAATAGGTAAGCAAATGGCCCAAAGCAGGGTTTCTCCACTGAGACTTTCCTGGTATCTGAGTTTCCTGATATCTGAGTTTTCTGACATGCTCCACTTCCCTTCAGCTATCCAGTACATGGCCATGTGACAGAGCTTGGAGGTGCTACATAGCTTGGACACAAAACTTTGAGCCTATTCTGGAGAGTGTCCGGAATTCAGGAAGAAAACAGGAACTTAGAAAGATAGTAGGTTTTGCCCATTGATAAGGCTAGTCGCAGTCCATTCATAAATTGGCAGTATGAATGCTGGGAAGCTTTCTACTAGACAGAACACATCCATGATGCATTCTTTTTCTAATACTAAGACCACGGAGAGAGTGGGATACACAGTAATAGAAACACTCACCTTGTCAGAGGACATACTAGATACAGTCCTCTCCAAACCAAACAAATCGCCTTTCCTACATATTCTCAGAACATGAGACAAAACCACAAACTCACGCCCACACTCAAAAAGACACCACCTTTCCCAAAGTAGGTCTGTGACTATCCGGAGTGTCCTATGATGGGTGGGACATACTATATTTCCACGAAATGCACTGTGCTGTCTCAGTTCTGGTCTCCTTGGCCAACTCTGTGAAGTTGTCAAAAGTCACTGGTGAGCCACTACCTTCTTTCTCAGGAAAGGCCCCTCTTCTTAGCTTTCCTAGCATTTGGCCATCCTCACATAACTAGGTACCAAGAAAGACTGACTCTGTCCTTGGTTTACCCAAACAAGTGAGACCACTGGAACTGGGACTGGAACTGGCTGTGGTTGCCTGGCTTCCTGAATCCCAAGTTTAGAGAGTTCCATCACCAAGGAAGTTATGTGAGGTAACTTCCTTCAGGAAGTGAATGAAGTCACTGCCTTGGCAACCACTTTGTCCTAACAGTTGCTTCCAAGGGTCCCATGAGATGGAGGGTGCACCTACTTGCTGTGACATTTTCACAAGTTAGAATGGTATATCAACCATAGGCACCTGGGCACAGCTCTCCACACAGGCTTGGTTTGGTCCATCTTCTCTACATTAAGATGAAAGAGGCTGATTCAGACACATCCCTTCACCCTGACCAGGTTGTTTGTGATGGAAGTTGACTTTTCCTCCCTCAGGTCCTTCATTGCTGCCTACATCTTCTCCATGGATCATTTCTGTATTGACCTTTGAGGTTCTCAGCAGGTGGAAGATCCCCTACACTCCTGATTGTAAGACCAACTCTGTCCCTGCTTTTCTGTAAAGTTAGATTGAGGGAACACTGTATGGTTAGGGTAATAACAGGTTCGATTTGGGTTAGGAATCATTCTGCATGATGAATAATGGCATTGGGAACCTGTGATATTTACAAGAATATACAGGTGAAATATAAGTATGAATACAGAAGTCTAGGTAAGATTTGAAGCCCAGAAGAGCATTGGGTCCTTGATTGGGATACTTAGCTTTGAAATACCTTCTGCACAGATGTCTCAGAAAAATCGATAAACAATGGCATAGGACCTTGTAAATTGGATGATTGAATGTAGAAGAAAACATCCACTTAAAAAGGGTAGTCAGTAGGATTGGAAAGATAGTCAGTAGGTTTAGGAAGAAGAGTGAGTATAGGATTTGGTCCAAAAGTTCTTTAGCAATAGGGTTTCTCGTAGAGAATGAATGTAAATGTCAGAACATGTGATGAGTCAGTCACAATGATTAACTAGGGAAAATATATAGGGAAGCAGATATCAATAGAGACATGAAGAAATCAGGCAAAGTATAAATTGATTGATAGGATTAGACATTTTCAACATGGTAGATGTTGAATATACAATCTTAGAAAAAAACAAATATTTAGCACCAATAGGATTAACATTTGAGAGCATTAGGCAATCTGGACTTGGATGTTTTTAGTAATCCATGCTCACTTTCCATTTAGGTTTTGGTACAATCATAAGTGTGAACTTTGCATTTTGTGTCCAGAATATTACTGTGATAAAGTGTATATGTAGATCAGGTGACATGAGTATTTCTTCCACCAATTCTGTGGTCAATATTTTGAAGATGTATAAATTAGTATTGGGTGTACAAATAGGTCTACCCTGTGTCTACAAATATAGATAAAACGAATGAATTGACCATACTGTGAATAAATAATATAACTGGTTCCAACTTTAAATTATGGATTGAATTGATATCTGAAAATATACAGGAAATCTTATATTGATATACATACATTCATTACAACCATTTATAGATCTAATGGTAATATTAAGGTTATGGTTTGTCATGAAGAGTGTGTGAGGTTTGCTTCAAAAGCGATTATTGAAATCTAAAATGAAAAGTAGTCTCATGAAAAGACCAGACAAAAAACATGGAGGAATACATGTGTACTGAAGCAGGAAGTGATAGAAAGTGAAACAAATGCCTATAAATTTGAAAACTTGTGAATGAAATATATATCCTATGATGTGCATAAACTGAAGAAATAGTCATGTAACATTGTTGAATAAAAATGAATGTCATAATACACATCATGTACCATAGTAATCTACTTGCATTGATGTTAAAGTGGGTCAGATACTGTAGAAAAATTAGGACTTCTATGCACCATTCACTGAATTTAGATTTCAGTACTAGGAAACAATATGTATTTGAGGTGGATGAATATTTCTGAGAATAATTTTGTGAACATTTGATTATAAATCCACATACATGAATATGAATGCATTTAGGGATTGTATAATAAGACACATATATTTTATATTCTGAAAAATCTGGAGAGTGTGTGTATATATATATATATATATACACACACACACACACACACACACACACACAGACATTAAAAGGTAGCGATATATATGCCAATCGAAATTTATTATGAAATATATATCTTTCACAGATCCAAAAATATTCATTTTACTGAACATGGATTTATGTATTATCTTGTTCAACTAGGAAGCTCACCCATAGTTTTAATTTTCAGTTCCAACAACGTTCAGGAGGAGTGATCTCTTTTGACAATTTGTATCTGCCAAGTCAGCCACCTCACAAAAGTGTACATGTGATACCAGGTAGGATTCTATATGTGCATACAAAAATACATGTGCTGAATAGGATACAGATAAAGGGCGACAGGAATTCACGGATTTGTTATCTTTAAAACACATGGAGAACTACTTCAATTTAATATTGACTTGATTTATAACACCTACCCTTTATCATACAAAAGGTAAGTCCAGCTATACACCATGCCTCCTCTGAACTGCTTGTATTTCTATTCTGTTTTGGTTATTTTGCTCCATCAATTTAGGATTGACACAGTCTGGCTGGGCACAATTCAGGAGCCACTTGTCAAAAGCTAACTTTATTTTTAGAACCACACACGCCAAAAAATAGCTCCTCGGGAAAAACACTCAGAGCACAACTGCCACCACCGGCTTCCCACAAGCTCTCAACCTCCCCTCTCCTCCTGCTCTTGAGGTCGATTGGCTGGGTTGTTTGAGCAGAGCCAAAAAAGTCCCCCAAAAAGCAGCTCCATAATTTGAAAGGGTGGGGAAACAGCCCAATGGGCATCACCGCAGAGGAGCCAATCAGCTAGATGTTGCTGGGGCCGCTGTGAGCCAACCTTCAGCTGGCAGTCTGAAAGTTTGCTTTGGCCCCTTGGGCTGTGGCTCTCAACATCTAACCCTCTCTGTTTAAACAACAAGCATGTGGCTTAGGGACCATGCCTGCCTTAGGTTGTCCAATAGTACATATGATTCTTACCCATTATTGAATGAGCTGACCTCAAGGTGTCAGCCTCCTGTCTTAGATTGGTACCATTGTAATTGGATCTTACCCGTCACTGACTACAGGTCCAGTATACATCCACACCTGTGGAGAGGTCTTTGTACCAGCGGGCGGGTGAGGCTCTTTGCCTCATCTCTGTTGGCCCCCTAATTTTAGCTGAACAACCATGACAAGCAGAAGGGAGGAAGATACACCAAGGCAATTGATGGCTCTTTTTGAAAAAATTGTACCACCGATGACATCATCAGAGAAATACCACAACACTACCACACGTCACTGCACCAACAGATAGTTCACAATGCAGGCAGGTGAGTTCACAATGCATACAAGTGATACATAGTCCAGGCAAGTTCTGCAAGCAGTTCAGTGATGGCTATTGCAGAAGCTGTAGATTGGTTTTATCTTTGACTTCACATGCACTGGGATGAAGATAGAAATTCTGGCAACAATGCCTAAAGAAAGAATTATGTAACATTCCAAAAGGCACTAAAAGAAAACAATTTTCTTAACAATTTACATTGTCTAGAAGAGAATTATTAAATATAATGAAAAGAAAAGGTGGATCCAACATGGCGGCGGGCAGAGAGGCTGCGCTTTTAATGCACTCCCAGTGATGGGGTCATAAAGTCGCAAGGATAACTCTTTGATTCTACCAACGGAGATTCTCCTAGCAAAATTCCACTGAAGGGAGACTGCCCGGGAGCTACAAGAATTTTTTTGAAGCGTCTGTGTGACCCGGACGAGTGGGACCCTGCCACTAGACGCGGAGTTCGAGATTCACCAGCCACAGTCTGCGCACCGCGGGCACAGCTGCAGATCCGTCCACCAGCCCGCAGCCAAAGTGACTGGGTCCTGCTAGACGCCGAGACACAGCTTGGCAGGAAGAAGTCTTTAGCCAAGCCTCCACGCGCCAGGAGCTGAGGTGAACTGGGCTGGACCAGTCCCACCCCTCCCCTCGGTCAATCCGGCAAGAAGCCTGGGGCCCACCATAGCAGAGAGCTGACATCATCGGAGTTCGGCCGGCGAAATTCCTTCCCAGCAAATTCCACTTTAGCAGGTGTGTGACTCCCCATACTGATACAAGCAGCCAGGAAACTTCATTGACTTCTCAGGGGTCGTGTCCGTAGGGAAGCAGAGGGGAGCCCAGAACCCAAGGCCCCCATATCACCAGTGGTGACCCCTAAGGTCTTATCCGCCAGTTTACCACAGCACTGAGGATTAAAAGGGGCACTCGGTGGGGCTGCAAGTGTAACTAGATCTCTGGAGAATCACTTCTGGGGAACAGGACCTGGCTGGCAGGCTGACGGAGGAAGGGGGTTAAGAGCTGGAGAAGTGAAATGGCTCTGGACTGACAAGTCTGAGAGACCCCCAGAAGACGCCCTACAGGGATAGCTCTCGGCAGGTAGAGAGCAGACACTCCGCTTGGAAGGCACAGCTCCGCCTACTGGAAGAGAAGAAGGTGGATCTCTAAGACTTTAATTTTTTTGTTGTTGTTGTTGCTGTTGTTGATATTTTTTTCTCTCTTCTTCTCTCCCTGTTCCTTTCCCCCCTTTTCCTTCTCTCTTTCTATCCCATTTCAAGTTTTATTGTTCTTTTCATTCCCCTCTAATCTATCTCTCCCTCTATCCTTTTTTTCTTTTTAAGAGCACCTTCATTCTCCTACCCCCCAACTCTCATTCCAAGCATTACATCTTTCATTGTGTGTAATTGTCTAAATGCAAATAGGTGAATGTCTCGAGGCTGTCTATAAGACTCCTAAATACCTAGCTACTACCAACACCCTGATCCAATTGCCTGGTAGTATCCACCTTCAGTGGAGCAATCTTCTAAAGTAGCCGAGACATACTAACCATTGTACCACCAGAGCACCCAACCTAAACATATAGTCCTAAGAACAAACAGCAAATCATTATATGCATACAGAACCTAGAAGCCTTATATGAATTAAATGAATCAGCTTTAAAGTACAACAAAGCCCAAAATTTTTAGGCATAATCTTCCACCACAAAAGAGAGACAACAGAGATATACAAAGCCAAAACAAATGTATAGGAGAAAGCAGTTACAAAGCAGTCAAACAGAGCTGGAAAGCAACGTGAACAATATGAAAAAACAAGGGAAAAAGGGGTTACAAACAATGCAGGACAATCTAAATATACAGGAGGACCTAGAAGAATCAGAAATATGGACAGGGAAAGAAATCAAGGCATTCCTAATTCAGATGGAACGGAATATTAGAGAAGACATGAGACAGCAAATCCAAGCATTGAAAGTATATTTTGAAGAGGAACTAACCACACAAATTAAATCCGCAAAGAATGAGCTTTATCAGGAGATAGAGGTGTTAAAAAATAATCAAGTTGTAATCATAGAAATGCAAGAAACCGTAAATCAGATTAAAAGCGCTAATGAGAATATTACAAACAGACTAGATCAAGTAGAAGTCAGAACATCAGATAATGAAGACAAAGTATATCAACTTGAAAAGAATATAGTCAACACAGAAAAGATGTGAAATCAAACATATAACACAAAACACAAGTGCACACATAATATAATACATACAACACATGACATAATATTAAAGGCCTTATGACTTTTTACAGGTGAAATCTCCATTGCAATGTCTAAAAACTCTATTGTCCAAAAATAGAACTGATCAGCAAAACATTAACCTAGTTCTGTATGAGCTAAAAAAAACAAAATAAAACTTCATGATATGAGAAAGGGGAATAATAAAATAGATTTGAAAAAAACATTCTGGTTCTGTCACAGATGTAAGAACAGCCAAACTGGAGTTCTGCATATCAGCTCTTATTGATTTGAGCCAAATCATCTTATTTTTGGTCTGTAGAAATCTCTTTAGTTAATCTCTCTGGAATCCAAATTGGCTACTGTTCTCCCTGTGGAAACACAAAAACAGACGCCGGACTCCAGACAATTACTTGGTCAGGACCTTTCCATTGTCCTGTTAGAATATCCTTCCAAAGTACCTTGGGCTTATGTACATTTTTTGGACATATATGCCTTTCTGCAGCACTAAGCCCTGATGAACCCAAATTTAAAAAGTTTAGAGTAAAAGGGTTATTTTAAGTTTACCTTTGGGGAATATATACCCCTTCCCAATTTGTTCTTTTTGCTTTAATATGTACGTTTTAATAGTTTCATGTGCTCTTTCAACTATGCCTTCTCCCTGTGGATTGTATGGGATTCCTGTTATATGAGTAATGCCAAATGATGAGCAAAATTGTTTAAAAGAAGTAGAAGTATAAGCAGGGGCATTATCTGTTTTTAACTCTTTTGGAACGCCCACAGTGGCAAAATTTTGTAAGCAATGAGCTATAACATCTTTAGTTTTTTTCTCCAGCAAGAATGGAGCCCATCAAAAATCCAGAAGAAGTATCAACTGTAACATGCAAATATTTTAATTTTCCAAATTCTGGCAAGTTTGTGACGTTCATCTGCCAAATATGGTTAGGTATCAATCCTCTAGGATTGACTCCAAGATTAACTTGTGGTAAAAAGGTCACACAATTTTGACATTGTTTTATTATTTGTCTAGCTTGTTCCTTAGTTACTTTGAAACGCTTTTGTAAAGTATTAGCATTGACATGAAACTTTTTATGAAAATTTGTAGCTTCTTCTAGTGTATAGAAAATATGTATGAATGTCATGTGTTGTTTTATCTGCTAAATAATTGCCCAAACTAAGGGCTTCAGGCAATCCTGTATGTGTCCTGAAATATCCTATAAAAAACGGATCTTTCCTGTCCCAGATTAGACTTTGTATAGTCGAAAGCAAAGAGAAAATAGTAGAGGAAGGGGAAATCCTTCTACCATCTTCAAGTGATACTATAGCACTAAGTATATACTGATTATCGGAAAATAAATTAATTACAGATGCTTTAAGCATCACAAAAGCTTGTAATACTGCATTAAGCTCTACATTTTGAGCTAATTGTTTGGGTACTAAAAATGTAAAAGTTTGATCAGGTGTAAATATTACTGCTGTACCATTATTTGACCCATCAGTGAATATATTTGTAGCATTTATAATAGGTGTTTTTCTTGTCATTTTTGGAAAAATTACATGATGTGATGACCAAAAAGACAATAAAGGATTAGATGGCAAGTGGTTATCAAATGAAACATTAGATTTGCACATGATTATTGCCCAAGAATTTAACTAATTATCTAAATCATCAATTTGATTCATAGTATATGGAGTAATAATTTTATCTTCTTGGGTTGTATTATAGTTATAGTAGAAATATTCAAGTAAAAGAGAAGGTCTCTCGAGCTAGTCAGACAGAGATAAAAATTCAATTAAAAGAGAAGGTCTCTCTAGCTAGTTAGACAGAGGAAAAAATCAAGTGATTGATCCTGATAATGTGTCTGAATCAGCCTCTTGGACCTGTGTGAGGTTGTGGCTTAGATTCTCATCACCTGATGGATCATTCCGTGTGTGAATCCATACCCAAAATGGCCAAAAGAGCAGTCCCTGTGGATGAAGTCTCTTGCCTTTCTTTGTAAGTCTACTGAACTCCATCAAGTGAGAATACGCATCCTTTGTGTCAAATGAGTTCTTCAAAGCCCTGGAGAGTCTAGCACATAGGTTCTTGGGTTTTCTCATGACTCCAATTCACATAAAAATATCTATACCTGACAGTCAGTAGGCCTCAAATTGGAGAAGCAGAGGTGTATTAAGGGCAGGCCTATTTGATCACACCTGGTTCACAGGAAGGGTGTCCAGGCCACCATGACTTTAGGCAATGAAGGGCAAGAAAGCTTATTTTGGACACTGTCTTGGACTTCGCCACTCATGGAAACCTCCAGACAGAGCGTAGTATGAGAGTGTATATATGGAAGAAAATGAGGACCATGTGGGAGTGTTTTGGTTTTAATTGTGGTCATTTGTGTGGTAGTTGGAAGATATGACTGGGTATACCTGGGCTGAACTCTGGTGTGATTCCCCTTAGAGACTGAGTTCTAGAGCTGACTTAGAGAAGTGTTATCATGAAATATGTTGGGATTTTAGTTGGTCACGCATGAGAGTCGCCCTTGGAAACCGAGATCTAGGCCCAGGTTTGCTTTCCACAGAGCACTGGGAATCTAATCCAGGATATCCCATGGTTATATTCTGAAAGACATGGCAGCCATAGTTGAGAGTCAAAACACACATGTACCTCACATTGTAGACAGCAATAGGTCTGGCTTCCTGTGAAATTTTGGCCACTCTTTGGAAGCCTTGTCTGTGAGATTTCTCCAGAGCTTTCATTGAAATGAGCTTCCTCACCATTTCATTGTTCCTGAATGAAGTTAAACACACAGTGCCTCCAACATCATTCTTGTAAAATGGCTAGATAAATACCATGAAATTTTTGAAATTCCCATGACCATGAAAATGGTGTAGAAAAGAGATGCCAGTAAGTTGGAGCCTGATGTGAAATGGGCCTAGAAAAGTCGTGTGCAGTTGTGTGATAAAATATCTGTGGTGGGGCAATGTGGATCTGCCATTGGCTTCCAAATGTCTTGTGACTGACATGGTGCACCCAGCAGACCCTTCTATGTAAAGGCATCTTGTTATGTGGAGAGTTTTCAGGGCAATGTTCAGAATCAGATTGCTATGGTTAAGGATGCAAGCTATGTGGGATTGAAGCCTGGTTGGTTCATTATCATGCAGAACCTGACACACCACACGTGACAGAACTCCCTTTAGCACTGTGTCCCAGTTTAACTCCTTGTATTTTGTGAAGCAAATACCAAACTCACATTGCAGCAGCAAGAAACACATCGACAAGTGGAGGATGGCCAGATGGCTTTACAGTCCACACGGAAAGAGTTTGCCCGCAGTGGCCACAGTTTACCTACAAAGAGAGAATTCAGCACTGCTGCCTCATGTTCATTAGAAAATAAGAAACCATGTCCTCCAGGTCACTTAGATACATACCTAGCTTTGATGGTCTCTCTACAAAAAAAGCTAAAACTCCTGACAACAACAAATATTTCAAGTGCCCAAACTCAGAGGCAGTTTCACCAGAAGTCTTTAGTCCAGAAGAGCTCCATTTTTGTGGAGTATTTACCTGTCCCTTACTTTTGGAAACTCCTCTACCACCTTCAAGGTTGTGAACTCTTGAGCATATTACATTCCAGATATGTATTCACAGATTTTCTAACTCGTCCACTCTAATTGTATTTTACTTGGAGTGAAGGTAAAGTCAAGGCATTGTTCTGGATTAGAGTGGGAAGATTTTTGTGAAGCACATATTTACATACACATTGGATTCATTTTCCTATTTTCAATTCAAAATGCTGAATGCCTGACACTAACGCATACCCTACTAGACTCTGACTACTAATTCTAATATGATGGAGAAAAATAACCCAAACCGAATAGAAATACAAGCAGTTTAGACGAGACATAGTGTATTGCTGGACTTGCCTTTTGCATTATACAGGGTAGGACTTATAAATCTAGTCAATATTTTGTTGAAATAGTTCTCCATGTGTTTTTAAAGTTAACAAATAGATGAATTCCTCTCTGCCTTTCTCTGTAGCCAATTCAGCACATGTTATTTCATATGCACATATTGAATCATACCTGTTATCACATGTACATTCTTGTGAGGTGGCTGACTTTGCAGATACAAATTGGGAGAAGAGATCACTCCACCTAAACACAGTTGGAACTGAAAATTCAACCTATGGGTGAGCTTCGTAGATGAACAACATGATAAATAAAATCATGTTCAGTATAATGAATATTTTTGGATCAGTGGATGATATACATTTCATGATGAATTTCGATTTCCATATATATTGCTACTTTTTAATGTCTGTGTGTGTGTGTGTGTGTGTGTGTGTGTGTGTGTGTACACTCTCCAAGTTTTTCATAATATGAAATATATGGGTCTCAATGTACACTCCCTAAATTTATTCGTATTCATGTATGTGGATTTATAATCAAATATTCAAAAGATTATTCTCAGAAATATTCATCCACCTGAAATACATATTTGTTTCCTAGAAATAAAAACTAACTTCTGTGAATGGTGCATACGGATCCTAATATTTCTACAGTAACTGACCCAGTTTAACACCAATGCAAGTAGATAATTATGGAACGTGATGTGTATTTTGATGTTCATTTTTAGTCAACACTTGTACATTACTATTTCTTCAGTTTATGCACATCATAAGATATATATTTCATACACAAGTTAGCAAATTTATTGGCATTTGTTTCACTTTCAATAACTTCATTCTTCAGAACACATGTATTCCTCCATGTTTTTTAACAAGACTTCTTTCTAAACACATTATTTTCGATTTCCATAATCACTTTTGAAGCATAACTCACACACTCTTCATGATGAAATATCACCTTAATATTACCATTAGAAGTATAACTGGTTGGAATGAATGATTTTATATCAACATTAGATTTTCTGTATATTTTCAGATATCAACTCAATCCATTATTTAAAGCGGACCAATTATATTATTTATTCACAGTATGGTCTATTCTTGCATTATCTCTATATTCTTAGACAGATACTACACCACTTTCTACCCCCAATACTCATTTATACGTCTTCAAAATATTGTTCCCAGAAATGGTGGAAGAAATACTCATGTCACCTGATCTACATATACATTTTATCACAGTAATATTCTGGAAAATAAAGCAAAGGTCACACTTATGATTGTACCAAAGTCTAAATTTAAAGTGAGCATGGATTTCTAAAAACATCCATGTCCAGGTTGCCTAATTCTCTCAAATGTCAATCCAATTGTTGACTACATATTTGTTTCTTTCTAAGATTATATATTCAAACTCAACCCTGTTGAAAATGTCTAATCCTATCACTCACTTTACTTTGCCTGATATCCTAATGTCTCTATTGATATCGGCTTTCCTTCATAAATTCCCAGTTCATCATTTTGACTGTTCATTTGTGCTGACATTTACATTCACTCTCTACCTGAAACCCAATTGCTAAATAACTTTTGGTCCAAATCCTATACTCACTCTTCTTTCTGAATCTACCAACTATCTCCCAAATCCTACTGACTATCCTTTTTTGAATGGATATTCTCTTCGACATTCAATCATTCAAGGTACAAGGTCCGATGCCATTGTGTATTGATTTATCTGAGACATCTGTGCAGGACATAATTCAAAGCTAAGTCTCCCAATCAAGGGCCCAATCCGTTTCTGGGCTTCAAATATTACTTAGATTTCTGTTTTCATACATATATTTCACCTCTATATTTTTATAAATATCACAGATTTCCAATACCATTATTCATCCAGCAAAATGATTCCTAACCCAAATCGAACATGTAATTAACCCAAACCATATACTATTCCCTCATTCTAACTTTATAAAAGAGCAGAGAAAGTGTTGGTCTTACAATATAGGAATGTAGGGGATATACCACCTGCTGAAAACCTCAAAGGTCCATGCAGAAATAATCCCTGGAGAAGATGTAGGCAGCTATTAAGGACCTGAGAGAGCAAAAGTCATCTTCCATGGAAAACAACCCTGTCTGGAGAGGGGTTGTGTCTGACTGAGTGTCTCTGTTCCTAATGTACAGAAGATGGACCAATCCAGGCCTGTGTGCAGAGCTGTTCACGGGTGCCTATGGGTGATATAGTATTCTAACTGGTGAGAGGGTCACGGGAAATAGGGGCAGCATCTATCTCATGGGACCCTTGGAAGCAACTGTTAGGAAAAAGTGGTTGCAAAGGCAGTGACCTCATTCAGTTCCTGAAGGAAGTGACCTCATCTCTATTCCTTGGTGATGGAACTCTCTGAACTTGCGATCCAGGATTCCAGGCACCCAGAGCCAGTCCTAGTCCCAGTCCCAGTGGGCTCATTTGTTTGGATTTTGTAAGGACAGAGTCAGTCTTTCTTGGTATCTATTGATGTGAAGATGGCCAAATGCCAGGAAAGCTTTGAAGACTGGCCTTTCCAGAGAAAGCAAGTAGTGGCTCACCACGGGCTCCTGACAATTTCACAGAGTTGGCCAAAGAGACCAGATCTGAGACAGGACAGGCCATTTTGGAGGTACATAGTAAGGCTCACCAGTGAGAGTACACTCCGAATAGTCACAGACCTACTTGGGGGAAGGCGTTGCCTTTGTGGTTTTTGTTGTGTGTTTGTGGTTTTATCTCATGTTCTGAGAAAAGGTAAGAAAGGCGGTTTGTTTGGTTTGGAGTGAACTGTTTCTAGTAAGTCGTTTGACAAGGCAAGTGTTTCTATGTCTGTGTATCCCAATGTGTCTGTTTTTGTAGACATTAGAAAAGAGAATGCATCAATGGATGTGTCCTGTCTAGTAGAAAGCTTCCCAGCATCAATCCTGCCCAATTTATGAATGGATTGTGGCTTGCATTATCGAAGGGCAACACCTACAAACTTCCTAAGTTCCCATTTTCTTCCTGAATTCTGGCTACACTCAAGAATAGGCTCATGGTTTTGTGTCCAAGATATTTACCACCTCCAAGCTCTGTGATATGGCCATGTACTGGATAGCTGAAGGGAATGGCGAGCATCTCAGAAAACTCAGATATCAGTGTGACCAGTAAAGTCTCAGTGGAGGAACCCCGCTATGGGCCTTTTGCTTACCTATTGTTCTTTTGCCCTGAATGTCAGGAAGGGCTTTGCCTCACGCCACCCCTTTCTGAAGCCTGAAGAAACCAGTTTTCAAATGGAAATGAGTGGGCATCACCTGTGGCTCTTTGCTTAACTGCTTTGGAAAGGGATGTGTCTGAATCAGTCTCTTGGCCCTGTGTGAGGCTGTGGCTTAGATTACCAACACCTGATGGATGTAAAGAAAGATCCCATGTGTGCATAAAAAATCAAAATGGCAAAAATTCGCAGTCATTGTAGATGAAGTCTCTCGCCTTTCTCTGTAAAGTTCCTGACCTCCATCAAGGGGAATAGGGATCCTTTGGGTCAAATGAATTCTTCAAAACCATGCAGAGGCAAATCCATAAGTGCTTCGGTTTTTTCTTGACTCCATTTCACATAAAGAATCTAAACGCCAAAGTCAGAAGGCCTCAAATTGGAGAAGTGGAAAAGTATTAATGGCAGACTTATTTGATCACTCCTGGTTCACAAGAAGGGTGTCCAGGCCACCGTGACTTTAGTCACACACACACACACACACACACACACACACACACACACACACACACACATATATATATATATATATACACTCTCCAGATTTTTCAAAATATGAAATATGTGTCTTATTTTACACTCACGAAATTTATTCATATTCATATACGTAAATTTATAATCAACTTTCCAAAGATTATTCTTAGAAATATTCATTAACCATAAAAACATATTTCTTTCCTATACTGAAAAGTAACTTGAGTGAATGGTGAACACAAATCCTAATATTTCTACAGTACCTGACCCAGTTTAACATCAATGCAAGTAGATTCCAATCGGACATAATGTGTATTTTGACGTTCATTTTTATTCAACACTGGTAGATTACTATTTCTTCAATTTATGCACATCATAGGATATATATTTCATCCACAAGTTAGAAAATTAATAGGCATTTGTTTCACTATCAATCATTTTCTGCTTCAGAGCACATGCATTCCTTCATGTTTCTCGACTGGTCTTTTCATGAGAAAAGGGATGGACAAGGCAAGGTAAGGCAACTAAGATAGCACCGAAGACACGGAAACAGTCCTATTTGGTTGCAACCGGATTTAGAGGGCATTGCTTCTGTTGTAATCATTTAATCCCCTGCACCCCAAGTTTAAATTGTTTCAGAATTTTGTACCCAACATGGATGGGAGGGGCTCAGAAGTTCACAATCTGCAGAAGTTTATAAAAAGCAGTTTTTGTTTCTGTTTTTTTTTTTTCTCTGTTCTGGGCAAGTTAACATTTTAAGGATACCGGGAATGGGGCAGAGCTATTTCTTCTCTTTTTTTTTCTCTCAGCCAGATGTTACCATGGAGCCCAGTTGGTAACTTCTTTATCTTAGAAATGTAGCCATCTCTGTGAAGCCCCAGCTCAAGGCCAGAGGCCTTGTTTACATATTGCCAGCATTATGACTGACTCTTTCCAAACACATTATTTTCGATTTCCATAATCACTTTTGTAGCAAAACTAACATATCTTCATGATAAACCGTAACCCTAATATTAATATTAGATGTATCATTGGTTGGAATGAATGATTGTATATCAATATAAGATTTCTTATATATTTTCAGATATCTATTCAATCCGTTATTTAATGTGGAACCAGTTATATTATTTATTCACTTATGGTCTATTCATGCATTATCTGTATATTCAATGACACAGTGTACACCTCTTTGTACCCCCAATACCCATTTATATGTCTTCAAAATATTGCTCCCAGAAATGGTGGAAGAAACACTCATGTCACCACATCTACATATACATTTTATCACAGTAGTATTCTGGAGACAAATGTAAAGGTCACACTTTTGATTGTACCAAAGCCTAAATGGAAAGTGAGCATAGATTACAAAAAACATCCATGTCAAAGTTGCCTAATGCTCTCAAATGACAATCCTATTGGTGACTACATATTTGTTTCTTCTTAAGATTATATATTCTAACTCAATTCTGTTGAAAATGTCTAATCGTATCACGCACTTTATACTTTGCCTGATTTCGTAATGTCTTTATTGATATCTGCTTTCCTACATATTTTTCCCACTTCATTATTGTGACTGTTCACATGTGCTGACATTTACATTCACTCTCTAACCGAACCCCTATTGCTAAAGATATTGTTTTCCAAATCCTATACTCACTCTTCTTCCTAAACCTACCGACTATCTTCTTAATCTTACCGACTATCCGTTTATGACTGGATTTTCTCTTCTACATTCAAACATCCAAGTAATGTTCCTGCAAGCGTCGGTGGAAGAGATCACCAAGATAGTGTCTCATGCAACAGCAAGGGGTTAATTGGGGGTCCAGCAAGCTGGGGCTCAGAGCTCACATGAATAGAGCAGAGAGCCCTGAGAACAGCTTAAGCAGAGCTTATATACTTTCCTTGGAGAGGGCAGGGATGGAAATTTATTGATGGGTCAGAGCGAGTGGGTGGTTAGTGTGAAACTGGGTGAGGGAATACATTCTGCAATTTGGCAGTTGGGGACAGCACAATCTGGGAACAAGATTACAAACAGTTCTCAATATTTCAACAGTGTTTTGTTAAGCATACAGAAAAACAGGAAGTTACAAGTACCTTTTTTATTAACCTTTCATTCCCCACTTCTTCTTCTTGCTACTTTTAATCATAAAAGTGATTATTGGGACGTGTCACATTCTATATCTGCTAGTGGGGTATTACCATAAGTTTAACTTATCCAATTTGAGCTTGGAGAAAAGAAATTACATGGTTGAGCAAACAGGGTTTTATAGTTAGCAATAATATGAGGATTATTATTGGACCGGCCAGGGTTGATAAAAGCGTAGATAAGCAGGGGGACTGTGTGAACCAAGACTCAAACCACCCTTTTTGGGCCTCTCTCTCTCGTTGATGCTTTTCAAGGCATCCTTTTATTTTACTCAAAGGTTTTTTTTTACAACCTCAGTATGGTCGGCATCAAAACAACATTCTTACATCAATGCAGCACAAAGGCCCCCTTCTCTCATGAAGAGGAGGTCCAACTCTCAACTGGAGTGTAAAACAACTTCAGAGAGACATGTAAAAGATTCCTGCAAAGCTGTGATGGAGGTTTCTATTATCTTTAAGTTTTGGTCTCTTGCTGCTTCTATTTGGGTCATTTGTTGTGTACCATGGAGCAGGGCAGTGGTTCCTGTGACTACCACTGCCGCAACTCCAATTCCTAATATGATGGCTAAAGTGAGGGATATATGTTCCCAGTGGAACCGGGTTGTATGCCCCCGTGTTTGAACTTCAAATGAACCTGGGTCATTATAGAGCAATCTGGGAGACATCTTCACCATTACTCAATTAATCACATCTGTTGACCATTTCATGAAAACATGAACAATGTTTAAGTATATAGAATTATACTGTTGTAGGGACGGACAAGGCACGGCACTTAAGATAGCACCAAAGACAGGGAAACAGTCCTATTTGGTTGCAACCGGATTCAGAGGGCATTGCTTCTGTTGTAATCAATTAACATCCTGAACCCCAAGTTTAGGTAGTTTCAGAATTTTGTACCCAACATGAAAGAGAAGGGACTCAAAAGTTCACAGTCTGCAGAAATTCACAAAAAGAAGCTTTTTTTTCTGTTTTTTCCTTTATTGTGGGCAAGTTAACTTTTCAAGGACACCTGGGAGGCAGAGAGCTTTTCTTTCCTTTTCTTTTATCCCCCTGCCAACTGTTACCATGGAGCCCAGTTTGGAAATTTTTATCTTAGAAATGTAGCCATCTCTGTGAAGCCCCAGCTCAAGGCCAGAGGCCTTGTTAACATATTCTGTGAAAAACTATTAAGGGGGTGTCTTGCTTAGGAGTGCTGATTTTTCCAGCCAGTAGCCAAGTAGAAAAGGGCAACAGAAAAAGAGGAAGTTAATCTACACTGAACTCATTTATAGAGACTCTTTTGCTGAAAGTCCTAAAGTCAGCCATCGTGAAGACTTCTGGAGAAGTTCAGTGAAGATTTTTCTGTGGGCCTGGTACAGAGGGGGAAGACGGGGAAGGCGGGGGGTGAGAGCAGCTCCGTGGATCTGAGAATAAAGAAGGAGAGATGTAAAGGAATAATGGGAAAGGGGTTTGGGATTTTCCTAGCAACATAAATTGAGCAGTAGAATCGGTAGAGCAGAAAGGAAGACGGGAGTGAGTATCCCAAAAAGCCTGTGAGGGACTTTAAATTCTTAGTAACCTGTTTTCAGTGATGACAAAGCAACTTTAAAGGCCATTTTCATTACATCTTCGATAGGTGTCTGAGGGCTCTCCTAAGCTGGTTTGAGCTTTGGGTTAAGTGGTAAGAGGACCTGGTGGGACCCGGTGTGGGCACTGACAAGAAAAGAGAGAAGTGAGTGGATGGATGGGTACCTCAGTACCTGCTACCTCAGCAAGAGGGCAATGCTCTGAGAACCGGCGGAGGTTTCGGTTTTTGATCTAGTAATTGGAGAAGAGAAATCAGGTTTGCTGAGGTGGGACTGACAGCAGAGAGTCTGGAGCAGAAGGCTGAGTTTGAGGAACTATTGGAAAAGCATAGTTCAGGATGTGAGCGAAAGAGGAAAAAGGCCTTCACATAGGGGAATTTCCTTTCACCCTTTTGAGCACTTGCAGGAGTTAAAAAGGTCACACAGAATTTGAGGATCTAGAGACTCCTCTGTTGGCCATCAGTTTGGGTTTTCTAAGTGGTAATATGGCCAATGCTGTGTACTGAATTTGATGAGGATTTTGGGTTCCACCAGGCAGCCCCTGTATGCTCAAATCCCCATGACTTACAGAAGAAGTCGGCTTTTCCCCCACACAGCCGTGGCGGTTTGTGGCTTTGATAGTCTGCCGGGCAAACATACTAATATAGGCTAGCCAACCTGCATCTGGCTTGCCTGTCCCTACAACCATAATGTTTGTTTCCATTATCTATGTTACGGAAAGGATTTAATGGAATTTTAGTGAGATCCTCTTCATCAGGGATATCCTAATAGGAAAGACCTATAGCCAGCTGACAAATGTCTGGGTGGAGAGATGGCCACCAGGTCCCTAAGGGGGCTGTATGCAAGATAGACCATACTTCTTGTCTAGTAGTATTTGTGATCAGCCATCGCTGCTGAAGCGACTGATGAGCGTTAGGACTACGGGTGGCCAAGGAGAGAGTCTATAGCCTTACCCACGTGGCGAATATGCAATTTGAAAGGGTTAACAGTCTTTTCCAGTTTTCAGCCAGAGTCTGGACATGGCACAGGCTTGAGATGAGAGGCATGGATCCAGGAAGTGATTCCCTCTACTTTTACTGCTGTAGGTGTTATAAGTAGCACCTGGAATGGTCCTTTCCAGCGGGGTTCCAGGGATGACACCTGATGTCATCTTATGTAGAGGAAGTCTCTTTCTTGATATCAATGTGGATTCCCCTCGTCCCCAGGTTGGAAGGCAGTGGCCAGCTGTTTCCACAGGTATAGCTGAGTTCTTACAAGAGATTTAAGTATGTCAAGCAAGGGTGTGTGGAAGGGATCCTTAGGTCTTAGAGTCGGGGTTAGGTCTCTTAGTGTAGGAAGGGCCCCATAGAGAATTTCATAGGGGGTGAGGTTACACAAAGAAAGAAAGGGAGTATTTCTTGCATGAAACAGTGCATAAGGCAGAATCATAGTCTAATCTTTTATGCCGGTCTCTAAGCTTAATTTTGTTAAGGTCTCTTTAATGGTTCTATTTATTTTTTTTAAGTGTCCTGAGCTCTGGGGTCTATAAGCACAATGTAACTTCCAATTAATCCCCAGGGTCCTGGCTAACCCCTGATTTACCTGGCCCATGAAGGCTGTTCAATTATCAGACCATATTAAATTAGGCAGGACGTGTCTTTGATAAATATCTTTCAGGATCTTCTTGACCACAATTTGTGCCGGTTTTCTTTTCTTTTTTTTTTTTTTTGGTGGGAAAGGCTTCAATCCATCCTGAAAATGTATCTACAAAAACTAGGAGATATTTAAGTCCATACCTTGCTGGCTTAATTTCAGTAACGTCCACTTCCCAGAATTGTCCTGGTCTGGTTCCTCATAGGTGCTTTCCTGCAGGAAGCTTGGAAGGGTAAGCATTAACCAATTGACAGAACTGACAGGCTTTTGTTACCCATTCAATTATTTCCTTTCACTGTGAGTGAATTAGTCTAAAACTCTGTTCTTGATCCTACAGTAATGCCGGCAGTTTTTTTGAACCAAGTTGATTGAGTTGATGTACATTTTTAATGTAGTGTAGGGCTTTCTGAAATTGCAGGCTGGGCTCAGTGAAGTTGAGGAGTTCAGTGTCAGTGTTCTTAGATGTTATCAAAAGCTTGCTGGTGCTCAAGGGTCCATTGGAATTGGGCATTCTCATTTAACAGCGGGTATAAAGGAGCAGCTAAGAACACAAACCCAGGTCCATAACCTGCTAAAGCCAGCAGTCCCAAGAAACTCTCTATGTTGTCTCCTGTTAAATGGGGGTGGTATCTGCACAACGGTTTGTTTTCTGGGCTCAGTGAGCCATCATTTACCGCGCCTAAGGAAATACCCCAGGAAGATTACTTCTTGCTTGCAAATTTGGGACTTTTTGTCCAAAGCTCTCTACCCAAGTTGAGCAAGCTCAGATAATAGTGCTTGGGTCTCAGACTCACAGTTTTCTTTGGTGTTGGCTGCCAGTAGCTGGACATCCACATATTGAAGCAGAATGACTTCGGGGTGCGTAGTTCTGAAGTTGTAGAGATGTCTGTGAAGGGCTTCATCAAAGAGAGTGGGGGAGTTTTTGAACCCCTGTGGAAGTCTAGTCCAAGTTAGTTGACAAGACGTTCCGGTTTCTGGGTCTACCTACTCGAAAGCAAACAGCAACTGACTATCTTTATGCAGAGGCAAGCAAAAGAAAGCATCTTTTAAGTACAGAACAGTATAGCATTTTCACTCGGCCACAGCAAAGAGGTTATTGGGGGTCCAGCATGCTGGGGCTCAGAGCTCACTTGAATAGAGCAGAGAGCCCTGAGAACAGCTTTAACAGAGCTTATATACTTTTCTTGGAGAGGGCAGAATGGGAAATTTATTGATGGGTCAGGGCGAGGGTGCGGTTTGCATGCACCCGGGTGAAGGAGTATATTCTGCAGTTTGGCAGTTGGGGACAGCACATCCTGGGAACAAAATTAGCAAACAGTTCTCAAGATTTCAACAGTGGTTTGTTAAGCATACAGAAAAACAGGAAGTGACAAGTGCCTATTAACCTTTCACCAAAGCAAAATGGAAAGTGAGCATTGATTACTAAAAGCAACCATGTCCAGGTTGCCTAATGCTCTCAAATGTCAATCCTATTGGAGGCAACATATTTCTTTCTTCCTAAGATTATATATTCAACCTCAACCATGTTGAAAATGTCTAACAATATTACATTATACTTTGCCTGATTTCCTAATGTCTCTATTGATATCTGCTTTCCTACATATTTTCCCCAGTTCATCATTGTGACTGACTCTTCATATGTGCTCATATTTATGTTCACTCTCTACCCAAAACCCTATTGCTAATGAAACTTTCGTTCAAATCCTATATTCACTCTTTTTTCTAAACCTACTGACAACCTTCCTAATCCTGCCGACTATTCCTTTTTGACTGGATGTTCTCTAGGACATTTAATCATCCAAGGTACAAGGTCCTTTGCCATTGCACATCGATTTATCTGAGATATCTGTTCAGAACATAATTCAAAGCAAAGTATCTCACTAAAGGGCCCATTGCCCTTCAGGGCTTCAAATCGTACCTAGATTTCAGGTTTCATACTTATATTTCACCTATATATTCTTGTGAATATCGCAGGTTCCCAATACCATTATTCATCCCGCAGAATGTTTCCTAACCCAAATAGAATATGTTATTAACCCTAACCATACACTGTTCCCTCAATCTAACTTCACAAAAGAGCAGGGACAGAGTTGGTCTTACAATACAGGAATGTAGGGGATCTTTCACCTGCTGAGAACCTCAAAGTTTGATGAGAAATGATCCCTAGAGAAGATGTAGCAGCTATGAAGGACCTGAGAGAGCAAAAGTCATCTTCCATGCCAAACCACCTGTTCAGGATGAAGTGATGTGTCTGAATCAGCCTCTCTCCTACTGATATAAAGAAGATGGACCAAACCAACCCTGTGTGGAGAGCTTCTCCTTGGTGTCTACGGTTGATATACCATTCTAACTTCTGAAAGTGTCACAGGAAGTAGGGGCAGCCTCCATCTCAAGGGACCCTTGGAAACAAGTGTTAGGACAAAGTGGTTGCCAAGGCAGTGACCTCATTCCCTTCCTGTTGGAATTGACCTACCTCACTTCTTTGGTGATGTAACTCTCTGAACTTGGGATCCAGGAAGCCAGGCACACAGAGCCAGTCCCAGTCCCATTCCCAGTGGACTTACTTGTTTGGATTTACCAAGGAGAGAGTCTGTCTCTCTTGGTACCTAATGGTTTGAGGATGACAAAATGCAAGTAGAGCTCTGAAGATGGGCCTTTAATGAGAAAGCAGGTAGTGGTCAGCACAGGCTCCATACAACTTCACAGAGATGGACAAGAAGACCAGACCTGAGACAGGACAGGCCATTTTGGGGGAACATAGTATGGACCACCAGTCAGAGGACACTCTGGATAGTCACAGACTTACATGGGGGAAGGAGGTGACTTTTTGATTGTGGGTGTGAGTTTGGGGTTTTGTCTCATGTTCTGAGAATAGGTAGGAAAGGTGGTTTGTTTGGTTTAGAGTGGACTGTTTCTAGAAAGTCCTTTGACAAGGCGACTGTGTCTGTGTCTGTGTATCCCACTGTGTCCTTGGTTGTACATATTAGAAAGCAGAATAGATCAATGGATGTATCCTGTCTAGTAGAAAGCTTCCCAGAATTCATCCTGCCCATTTTAGGAAAGGACTGTTGGTTGCTTTTCGATGGGCAACACCTACTATCTTCCTAAGTTCCTGTTTTCTTCCTGAATTCTGGCCACTCTCCAGAATAGGCTCATGTTTTTTTGTCCAAGATATGTACCACATCCAAGCTCTGTGACATGGCCATGTACTGGATAGCTGAAGGGAATTGCAAGCATCTCACAAAACTCAGAAATCATTGTGACTAGTAAAGTCTCAGTGGAGAAACCCTGCATTGGGATTTGCTGACTTATTGTTCTGTTACCCTGAAGTCAGGAAGGTCTTTGCCTCAGGCCACCCCTTTGTGAATTTTGAAGAAAAAAGTTTTCAAATGGAAGTGAATGGGCATCACCTGTGGCTCTTTGCTTAACTGCTTTGGAAAAGTATGTGTCTGAATCAGCCTTGTGGCTCTGTGTGAGGCTGTGGCTTAGATTATCAGCTCCTGATGGATCTAAAGAAAGATGCAATGTGTGCATCCAAAACCAAAATGGCAAAAAGATCAGTCATTGTGGATGAAGTCTCTCGCCTTCCTCTGTAAGTTTCCTGACTTCCACCAAGTGAGAATAGGGATCATTTGGGTCAAATAAGTTCTTTCAAGCGCTGCAAAGTTGCTTTTGTTTCCTAATTACTCCAAATCACATAAGGAATCTAAACCTGACAGTCAGTAGGCCTCAAATTGGAGAAGCAGAGCAGTATTAAAGGAAGAACTATGTGATCAATCCTAGTTCACAGGAAGGGTGTTCAGGCCACCCTGAGGTTAGGCAAATGAGGGGCAAGGGAGCTTATTTTGGACACTCTCTTGGGCTGCGCCATTCATGAAAACCTCTAGCCAAAGGGTATAATGAGTGTATATATGTAAGAAGTTGAGTGCCATGTGAGAGTGATTTGGTTTTAATTGTGGTCATTTGTGTGGCAGTTGGAAGAGATGACTGGGTCCACCTGGTTTTGAACACTGGTGTGATTCTCCTCAGAGACTGAGTTCTGATACTGACCTCAGAGAAGTAATTGCTTTGGAAAGAGATGTGTCTTAATCAGGCTCTTGGCCCTGTGTGAGGCTGTGGCTTAGATTATCAGCAACAGACGGATCAAAAAAATGATCCCATGTGTGCATCCAAAACCAATATAGCCAAAAGAGCAGTCATTGTGAATGAAGTCTCTCACCTTCCACTGTAAGGTTCTGAAAGAATAAAAGAAATTGAAATCGAAATGTAATGAACCAGGTTTTGTACAGTTTCCAAGTTGCACTCAGAACCTGAAATTCCTGTGGCAGTTAAGACAATTCCTGGAACTGCCCATTAGATGTGTGTTGAAATCTTCCCTGACCACCTAGTTACTTAACAACCCCTTCCCAGAAGCCGTGAATCTCACCACGTATACATCTCAGGGCTTCAACCAATCAGTTTAAATGTATACCCCTTCTGAGGGCTGACCAATCACCCCCTGCCCCAACTTTTCCCGCCAATGAATGTGCTAATCATGTTTTAGAGTTGTTATTTCATTTTCCCGTGGTACATGATGATTTCCTAAAGGAGGCTATGATGTAGGTAAAGTCCCTGAGCTCTCTAAAGAATGTAATAAACTCTGCTCAAGTTGTTCTCGGGGCTCTTTGTTCTTTGCTCCTCTGAAGGGAGCTCTGAGGCCTAGCATTCTGGACCCCCAATAAACCCTTTGCTGATGCATGAGAAATCCTCTTTGTTGTCTTTTCCTTTGATGTTCGCAGCACCTTTTCATCTGGAGGCCCCAGGTGAGATATCCGGGAGCGGTGAATGGAAGACCTCAAGGGAGTCCTCTCGGGGTAAGTAAGGTGCCTCTTTCTGGTTTCGGGTTTCAGGCTAGGGCGTGGCAAAGTGGCTGTTGGTGAAGAGCATTAGCTCTCTCCTATGGTGTGACAGACGTGTCACAGAGCCAAGATCACGTCCCTGAGGGACACTCCGGAGGACTAGGGAATTCAAGGAATAGTAGTATCCTCAACTCGGTTATGTTTTGCTTCAGGATTTGATTTGCCAGCCCATCAGGTTTTGCCGGTAACTCAGTTTTGGTCATTGTTCTGAACTCATGTTGAGTTTACTGTCTGTTTTTATTGTCTAACCCATCAATATTTTCCAGTTACTCAGTTCAAATCTTTGTCTTGGACTCATGTTAAACGTTTACTGTTTGTCTTTGTGTTGTGTTTGTGTCTTCAATGTCCCTGTTTGAGTAACTCCCATTATGGGACAAAGCACTTCCTCTTCTCTGTCCCTGACCCTTGATCATTGGACTGATGTCCGCTCAAGGGCCCAGAATCTTTCTTTTTCAGTAAAACACCATACCTGGCAGACTCTCTGTGCTTCAGAATGGCCCATCCTCGAATTCAGATGGCCCCAGAAGAATCCTTCCACTTTCCTCTAATCCAAAAATTCAGAGATATTGTCATTCAGCCGGGGCCACGTGGCCACCCAGATCAACAGCCATATACTCCTTCCCCCACATTCCTATCATTCAAACTTTCCGCTCCTCTCCCTCTTCCTTCCATTCTCCCTGAGTCACAAGACTGGACACTCCACCCCCTCCTTATTGTCTACTCTCCCTCCCCAACCCCCAACACAGTTCCTGATGATCCTCCCACCGCTGACTCAGCCTCTCCACTGCTAGAGGCAATTGGGCCAGACCCAAGCCCTCCAGGGGATTTCCCCACAGCAGCAGCAACCCCTCCTCCCCTGGAGGAAGATGGGCAACCTAAAAGAACCCACCGGCGATGGATAATAGAAAACTCAGAAGCCCCTGTGATGCTCTCTCTCCATCCCTATGGGCCCATGAACCGACCCAGCTGGGACCCCAACACCTTTGAAGGTAGGAAGCATCTGTCCACTTATCGCCGGGCTCTAATAGCGGGTCTCAGAGTGGCCGCCAGAGAGCCGACCAATTTAGCAAAGGTAAGAGAGATTATCCAAGGGCCTAATGAGTCTCCCTTTATGTTTCTGGAGAGAATTATGGAAGCATATAGAAAATATACTCCTTTTGATCCTCAGGCAGATGACCAAAAGGCATTTGTTACAATGGCCTTTATTGAGCAGGCTGCCCAAGATATTAAGAGAAAGTTACAATGTCTAGATGGGTTACAAAATACGACCTTAAGAGATTTAGACAGAGAAGCTGAGAAAGTATATTATAAGATATATATTATAAGTATATATTATAAGTATATAAGTATATTATAAGAGAGAAACTGAGGAGGACACGGAACAGAGGAGAGAGAAGGAAAGGGAAGAAAAAAAGGATGAAAGGAGCAAAAGGCAGACAAAAGCATTGGCTAAGATTTTCTTCACAGCAGCAAATACGCCAGAAATTAAAAAGCAGGGAGTCAGAAAGGGATACTTGGGCCCACGCCAAAGGCTTTCCCTGGCCTCAGATCAATGTGCCTACTGTAGAGAAAAAGGACACTGAGTCAAAGAGTGCCCCAAAAAGAAGAAGCCACGGCAGCCCGCCATGCTGACTCTAGAAGAGGACTAGGAATGTCAGGACTCGGATCCCCTCCCCGAGCTCAGGGTAACATTTGAAGTGGAGGGGCCTCCAGTGAACTTTGAAGTGGATACAGGAGCAGTATACTCAGCCTTTAAGGCTTCACTGGGCCCCATATCAAATAAATGGTCCCTAGTTCAAGGGGCTAATGGCACTACTTATCGGGCTTGGACAACTAAGAGGATTATGGAAGTAGGAAAATGTAAAGTCCACCACTCTTTCCTAGTAATCCAAGAATGCCCAGCCCCATTGATGCACAGGGATCTGTTTACCAAACTCGGGGCTAGAGTAACCTTTAACCCTGATGGTCCCCAAGTGGATGTTCTAAAACCTTCAGTAAAAACTCCCATAGTCACAGAATTGACTATGTCCATAGAAGATGAACATCAACACTTCGTGCCCCCTAGGACTGATCAAAGAGGCAAACTACAACAGAAATGGATAAAAGATTATCCTAATGCCTGGGCAGAAACTGCTGGGTTAGGTCTAGCCATAAAACAACCTCCAATAGTAGTAGAATTAAAAGCCTCTGCCTCTGCAATCAGTGTTAAACAATATCCTCTAAGCAAAGAAGCTAAGGATGGGATAAGTCACCATATTCAGAAATAATTGGCCCTTGGGGTCCTAAGGCACTGTCAATCAGCCTGGAATACCCCCCTGCTACCAGTAAGAAAGCCAGTAACTAGGGACTACAGTCCTGTTCAAGAACTAAGAGAGATCAACAACAGAGTGCAGGACATTCACCCCACAGTACCCAATCCATATAATTTGCTTAGCACTCTGAATCTGGACCGGGAATGCTACACTGTGCTGGACTTAAAAGATGCTTACTTCTGCTTGCCCCTACATAAGGACAGTCAGTTGCTGTTTGCTTTCGAGTGGATAGACCCAGAAACTGGAACATCTGGCCAAGTAACCTGGACTAGACTCCCACAGGGGTTCAAACCCCCCCCCACTCTCTTTGATGAAGCCCTCCACAGGGACATAAACGACTTCAGAACTGCACACCCCGAAGTCACACTACTCCAATATGTGGATGATCTGCTACTGGCAGCGGACACCAAGGAAAACTATGAGTCTGGGACCCAAGCACTATTATCCGAGCTTGCTCGGCTTGGATATAGCGCTTCTGCCAAAAGGCCCAAATTTGTCAGCAAGAAGTAATCTTCCTGGGTTATTCTCTTAGGGGTGGCAAATGATGGCTAACTGAGAACAGAAAACAAACCATTGTGCAGATACCACCCCCATCTAATAAGAGACAACTCAGAGAGTTTCTTGGGACTGCTGGATTTTGCAGGTGATGGATTCCTGGGTTCGCCTCTCTGGCTGCCCCTTTATACCCGCTGATAAAGTGGAATGCCCAATTCCAATGGACCCCTGAGCACCAACAAGCTTTTGATAATGTCAAAAAAAGGTGCTGCTATCTGCTCCGGCCTTAGCACTCCCAGATATAGATAAACCCTTCACTCTCTACATCGAGAAAAAGAAAGGAATAGCATGGGGAGTGTTCACTTAGACTTTGGGACTTTGGAAAAGGCCGGTAGCATTCTTATCAAAAAAACTGGACCCAGTGGCTACTGGGTGGCCCCGTTGCTTAAGAGCTATAGCAGCGGCAGCGCTTCTAATAAAAGATGCTCATTAATGAACGTTGGGACAGAAGCTATCCATTATAGCCCCCCATGCCCTGGAGAGCATCATCTGTCAACCTCCAGATAGGTGGCTATCAAACTCCAGAATAAACTACTACCAGAGCCTCTGGATTAGCAAAGACAGAATAACTCTTAGACCTTCTGCTCCACTCAACCTGGCTGCCAGAAGAATCATCAGGACCTGTCGCTCATGAGTGTCAACACATACTGGCAGAGGAAACCAGTATAGGACGAGACTTGAAGGATCCAGCCACTGCCTCACCCTGAAGTCGTATGGTTTACGAAAGAGAGCAGCTTCCTCCAAGATGGTATGTGGTGGGCTGGAGCAGCAGTAGTTAGCAAAACTAATGTCATCTGATCCTCTGGTCTCCCAGAAGAGACATCAGTCCAAATGGCAGAACTGATTGCCCTTACAAAAGCATTGGAACTAGCAACAGGCAAAAGGGCCACCATATACACTGATAGCCACTATGCATTTGGCAATGCTAATGTGCACAGGGCTATTTACCAGCAAAGGGGGCTATTAACCTCCACTGGGAAAAAAATAAAGAACAAAGTTGAGATTCTCCACCTTCTCTCAGCAGTGAAGGGCACTAAGGAACTAGCTATAGTGCACTGTCCAGGGCACCAGAAGGGAAACGACCTCGTTGCAGTTAAAAACAGAAGGGCAGATGAGGAAGCTTAATTGGCAGCCCTAAACGGAGTGACTCTGTTAACTTTTTCCACACCAGGGTGATCAACATTCAGGAGACTTGGCCACACTGGAACATTCAGGCAACTTATCATCTGAGGAGACAGATGCAGAACTCTGGGACCCTACAGAGCCAAGTTTACAATTTCAAAAAGCCCACCTTTATGTCAAAGACGTACACTAGCTCACCCACTTAAGCTCAAAGAAGTTATAGGCACACTTAAAGGACCGAAGAAAGGATTTTTTATTGACTGACTTACAGAGGAAAGAAATAGCTTAGAAGGTGACTAGAGCTTGTCAAGTCTGCCAATTAGTTAATGTTTACCCATCCAAGATTCCTGCAGGGAAGCGCTTACGAGGAACCAGACCAGGACAATTTTGGGAAGTGGACTTTTCCTGAAATTAAGCCAGGAAGGTATGGACTTAAATATCCCCTAGTCTTTGTAGATACTCTTTCAGGATTGGTTGAAGACTTCCCCATGAAGAAAGAAATGGCTCAGACGGTGCTCAAAAAGATTCTAGAAGACATTTTTCCAAGGTTTGGCCTGCCTAAGGTAATAGGGTCCAATAATGGACCGGCATTTGTTGCCCAGGTAAGTCAGGGATTCACCAGGACCCTGAAGATTAATTGGAAGTTACATTGTGCTTATAGATGCCAGAGCTCAGGACAGGTAGAAAAAATGATTAGAACCATCAAAGAGAATTTAAAGAAATTAAGCTTGGAGACCTGCATAAAAAAATTGGACTATGCTCCTACCTTAAGCACTGTTTCGTGCAAAAAGTACACCCTCTGCCTCTTTGTGTAAACTCACCACTTATGAAATTCTCTATGGTGCCCCTCCTTTAGTAAGGGACCTAACCCCAACTCTGAGACTTAATGATTCCTTTCACACCCCCTTGCTTGACAGACTTAAAGCCCTTGAACAAACACAGCACCCAGCGATACCTGTGGAAACAGTTGGCCAGTGCTTATCAGCCTGGAGACGAGGGAACCCCACATCGATATCAAGTGGGAGTCTTCGTCTACGTGAGACGGCATCAGGTATCATCCCTGGAACGCCGCTGGAAAGGACAATACCAGGTGCTGCTTATAACACTTACAGTGGTGAAAGTGGATGGAATCACTTCCTGGATCCATGCCACCCATCTCAAGCCTGCTCCCTGTCCAGCCTCCGGCTGGAAACTGGAACAGACTGGTAACCCTCTCAAGTTGCGTGTCCGTCGTGTGGGTAAGGCTATGGATTCTTCCCCTGACCACCAGCAGTCCTAATCACCATCAGCCTGTTCAGCAACAATGGCAGCTATAAATCCTACTGGGCAAGTAGTGTGGTCTATTTCACATACAGCCCTCTTATGGACTTGGTGGCCATCTCTCTACCTGGACATTTGTCAGCTTGACATAGGCCTCTCTGACTGGGATCTCCCTGACATAGAGGACTTCACACAGATCCCACTCAAACCCAAACCAGGGCAACATAGACCACCTTACCCCATGAATTATGGATATCATCTTCCCCAGCTCAGGTGTAAACTAGCCAGTCTTGATTTTTATGTGTGCCCAGCTGATTTCTTAAGTCGCAAACAGGCCCAAACCTGTGGAGGACCCAGTGACTTTTATTTAAGATCTTGGGGTTGTGAACAAACGGGAGCTACATGGTTGAACCCAAACTCCGCAGACAGTATCATTCAGGTAGGAAAAAATGACACCTGGATTGATCCCAAGAAATGTGCCACTAGCCAAGTTGTGTCAAAAACTCGCTGAGGAAAGAATAGTCTATGTTACCCCCTCAATATAACTTTCACTTCCAAAGGAAGGGGCTACCTCAGAACAACATGGTCTATGGGAAATACATGGGAAATGCGATTCTATATTTATGGCCCTCGTTATGACTTTGGTCACTGGTTCACCATCCTGCTTAAAAAGGAAGAAAATCCCACAGCAATAGGGCCCAATCCCCTCAAGCCAGGAATTAAGCCTCCAAAACCTCCCATGCCTAGATCTACCAGAACCCCTCAACCATCTCATACTTCCCAGTTTCCATCTTTGCCTACTTCCCCAGTCCAGAGTACAGCTGACTCCTGCCCCTGGGAACTAATTAAAGGAACCTTAATTGTACTGAACTCCACACAGTCAGAACTCCTTGCATTTCAACCCATGTATTTGACAGCTTTGTAAATTATTGTTTAATGGTGCAGATACTTCCCAGGGTGGTTTATTATGATGCAGAATCATTTTAAGGTCTACTAGGGGGACAAACAACCTGATTTTGCTGGCATCCAGTGTCCCTTACTATAGCCATCCTATTGAGGATAGGAGCTGCTGCAGGAGTGGGTACAGGAACAGCTGCTATGATCCATGGGTCACAACAAATGGCCTGATTAGAAACAGCAATAGATCAAGACTGGAAGACATTAGAGACCTCCATCACAGTGCTGTAGGAATCCTTAAACTCTCTCTCTGAAGTTGTTTTACAGGACAGGCGAGGATTAGACCTCCTCTTCATGAGGGAGTGGGGCCTCTGTGCTGCACTGAGAGAAGAATGTTGTTTTTATGCTGACCATACTGGAGTTGTAAAAGAATCCATGAGTAAATTGAGAAAATGCCTTGAAGAGCGCCAGAGAGAAAGGGAGATTCAACAAGGGTGGTTTGAGTCATGGTTTACCCAGTCCCCCTGGTTAACTACACTCCTATCAGGCTTAGCTTGACCCCTGATCATCCTTATGGTGTTGCTAACTTTGGGACCTTGTTTGCTTAACCGCATATTTTCGTTTCTCCAGGCTCAAATTGGGCAGGAAAAACTCATGGTAATCAGACAGAAATACGCTCCACTGGCAGAAATAGAGTGTGAGACCCCGCAATAATTATGATTCATTACTTTTAAGATTAAATGTAGTAAGAAAAAGGAGTGGGAAATGAAAGAATAAAAGAAATTAAAATTGAAACATAAAGAACCAGGTTTTGTAAAGTTTCCAAGCTGCACTCAGAACCTGAAATTCCTGTGGCAGTTAAGACAATTCCCGGAACTGCCAATTAGATGTGTGTTGAAATCTTCCCTGACCACCTAGTTGCTAAACAACCCCTTCCCAGAAACCGTGCAGCTCATCACGTATACATCTCAGGGCTTCAACCAATCAGTTTAAACGTATACCCCTTCTCAGGGCTAACCAATCACCCCCTGTCCGATCTCTTCCTGCCAATGAATGTGCTAATCATGTTTTTGGGTTGTTATTTGATTTTCCCGTGGTATGTTGATTTGCTAAAGGAGGCTATGATGTATGCAAAGTCCCTGCCCTCTCTAAAGAATGTAAATAAACTCTGCTCAAGTTGTTTTTGGGGCTCTTTGTTCTTTGCTCCTCTGAAGTTAGCTCTGAGCCGCAGCATGCTGGATGCCCAATAAACCTTTTGCTGTGGCATGAGACAGTCTCTTGGTGGTCTTTTCCTCCGACTTTTGACCGATCTTTTTACCTATGAAGGACCTGAGAGAGCAAAAGTCAAATCCATGTCAACTTCCATGTCAAACATCCTGGTCAGAATGAAGGAATGTGTCTGAATCAGCCTCTCTCTTCTTAATGTAGATTAAATGGACCAAACCAGGCCTGTGTACAGAGCTGTTCCCAGATGCCTATGGTTGATATACCATTCTAACTTGTGAAAGTGTCACAGGAAGTAGGGGCAGCCTCCATCTCATGGGACCTTTGGAAGCAACTGTTAGAACAAAGTGGTTTTCCATCACAGTGACCTCATTCAGTTCCTGAAGGAAGTGACCTACCACACTTCCTTGGTGATGGAACTTTCTGAACTTGGGATCCAGGAAGCCATGCACCCAGAGCAAGTCTTAGTTTCAGTCCCAGTGGTCTCAATTGTTTGAATTTACCAAAGACAGAGTCAGTGTTTCTTGGTACCTACTTATGTGATGATGGCCAAATTTCAGGAGAGCTCTGAAGAGTGGCTTTTTCTGAGAAAGCAGGTAGTGGCTCAACCATGGCTCCTGACAACTTCTAAAAGTTTGAAAAGAAGACCAGATCTGAGATTGGACAGGCCATTTCGTGGGAACATATTATGGCTCACCAGTCAGAGGACACTCAGGATAGTCACAGCCATACTTGGGGGAAGGAGGTGCCGTTGTGGGTGTCGGTGTGAGTTTGTGGTTTTGTCTCATGTTCTGAGAATAGGTAGGAATGGCGGTTTGTAGGTTTGGACTGGAAAGTTTCTAGAAAGTCGTTTGACAACACGAGTGTTTCTATGTCTGTGTATCCCACTGTATCCGTGGTTGTAGACATTTGAAATGCGAATGCATCAATGGTTGTGTCCTGTCTAGTATAAAGCTTCCCAGCATTCTTCCCACCCAATTTAAAAATGGAGTGCGGCTTGCCTAATGGATGGTGAACAGCTACTATCTTCCTAAGTTCCTCTTTTCTTCCTGAATACTGGCCACTCTCCAGAGTATCCTCATGGTTTTGTTTCCAAGATATGTACCACGTCCAAGCTCTGTTACATGACCATGTACTGGATAGCTGAAGGGAATGCGAGCATCTCAGAAAACTCAGATATCAGTGTGACCAGTAATGTCTCAGTGGAGAAACCCTGCTTTGGGCCATTTTCTTACTTATGATTCTATTACCCTTAATGTCAGGAAGGTCTTTGCCTCAGGCCACCCTTTTGTGAAGCCTGAAGAAAACAGTTTTCAAATGGAAATGAATGGGCATCACCTGTGGCTCTTTGCTTAATTGCTTTCGAAAAGGATGTGTCTGAAACAGCCACTTGGCCCGGTGGGGTGGCAGTGGCTTAGATTCTCAGCACCTGATGGATCTAAAGAAAGTTTCCAAGTGTGCATCCAAAACCAAAATGGCCAAAAGAGCAGTCATTGTGGATGAAGTCTCTCACTTTCCTCTGTAAGCTTCCTGAGCTAAATCAAGTGAGAATAGGGATCATTTGGGTCAAATCATTTCTTCAAATCCCTGCAGAGCCTAGCCGATAGGGGCTTGGGTTTTCTATGATACCAATTCACATAAAGAATCTATACCAGACAGTCATTAGGCCTCAAATTGGAGAAGCAGATCAGATATAGGGCAGGCCTATTTGATCACTCTTGGTTCACAGCAAGGGTGTCCAGGCCACCCTGACTTTAGGCAAATGAGGGGCAAGGGTGCTTATTTTGAACAGTGTATTGGGCTGTGCCCTTCATGGAAACCTCCAGCCAGAGTTTATGATGAGTGTCTATGTGGAAGAAGATGAGGAGCATGTGGGAGTGTTTTAGTTTTAATTGTGGTCATTTGTGTGGTGGTTGTAAGAGATGCCTGGGTCCACCTGGGCTTGAACTCTGGTGTGATTCCTCTTAGAGAATGCGTTATGGAACTGACTTCAGAGAAGTATCGCCATGAATTGTGTTGGGATTTTAGGAGGCCACACATGAGAGTCGCCCTTGGACACCGAGATCTAAGCCCAGAGTGGCTTTCCACAGAGCACTGGGAATCTCAGCCAGGATATCACATGATTTTTTTTCTGAAAGACTTGGAAGCCATAGTTGAGAGTCAAAACACACATGGACCTTACATTGTAGACCTCAATGGGGCTGGCTTCATGTGACCTTTTGGCCAGTCTTTGGGAACCCTTGCCTGTGAGAGTTCTCTAGATTATTCATTGAAATGTGCTTCCTCTAAATTTTATGGTTCCTTAATGAATTGAAACCCACAGTTTCTCCAACTTCGTCTTTGAAAATGGCTAGATAAATACCATGAAATTTTTGAACTTCCCATGGCCACCTGCCACTGGAGAACCTTTGGATGTACAGTTGCTGATCCTGAGTGTACCAGACAGTGCCTTGATTGACTGGGTTTTATGAAAATGGTGTAGAACAGAGATGCCAGTATGTTGGGGCCTGCTGAGTAGTGGGCCAAAAGCTGTTGTGTGCAGCTGTGTGATAAAACATCTGTGGTCGGGACATGTGATTCTGCCATTGACTTCCAAATGACTTGTGGCTGACATGTTACAGACAGGAATCACTTATATGTCTGAAACCTCTCCATAAAAGGCATTTTGTTATATGGAGACGTTTCAGGGCAATGTTCAGAATCAGGTTGCTATGGTCAAAGGGTCAAGCTATGTGGGATAGAAGCCTGGTTGGTGCATTCTCCTGCAGACCCTGACCCACCACACGTGACAGGACTCCCTACATCACTGTGTACCAGTTGAAGTCATTGTATTTCATGAGGCAAATACCAAACTCCCAGTGCAGTAGAAAGAAACACCATGAAAAGTGGAGGATGACCAAATGGCTTCACAGTCCACAGGCGGAGACACTTAGCTTTCAGTGGCCACAGTTTACCTACAGAGAGAAGTCAGCACTGCTTCCTCATGTTCTTTGGAAAAATTGAAACAATATCCTCCAGGTCTCATAGATGTAGACCCAGCTTTGATGGTCTCATTTGAATGGAAGCTAAAGCTTCTGACAACAACATATATGTCGAGTGCCCATCGTCAAAGGCAGTTTCTCAAGAAGTCTTTAGTCCGGCAGAGCTCCAGGTTTGTGTAGTGTTTACCTTTTAGACCAGGTTGCAAGAAAAGACCACTGTCTCCAATTAAAATCAGATTAAAGCAAGCTTATTATTTCCACCACCCTGGCTGCCTCTCCCTCCCAAAACGTTGGGAACAGGAGAGCAGCCCAGCTTTATAGCCCAGAAAGTTACACAAAAGTGGGGTTAAAAATAACAGAATTCTGACAAGCATCACACTAATGGTATTTTACATTTTTGTTTGCTGGCCCCAACATCAGAATTTATGAGGACCATTAGAGCCTCAGAGAGTGTCGTCTGGCCAAGGAAGGCCAATATTTATGAGGTGTCAACAAAGTTTCAGAGAGGGCTGTTATCTGGTCAGAGAGCCAGGCATGGGTGAGTTCAAGGCACGGGCAGGCTTTCCAAGCAGGTTCAGATCTTGCTGCAATTTATAGTTAAGCCAAAATTATCTTTTCACGGCTTTGTGGCAAGATGGCTGCCAATTTTAATAAAAGATCAGGTTGGGTCAATCATTCCCCCCTTTTCTAATGTGTTTTTTTCATATATTTGATTGGGTAGGAAGAGCACTGTGGGAATTTTAATCCCTCAGGTAATAGTCTCCCGATTTCTTGGACTCACCCAAAAACAGGTATCCCTGATTTTACCTGACTTAATTAATTACTTATATTGATATTCTATTTATTTTTGTCTCCATTGTTGTAAGAAGAGAGGCGTCACTCATTTAGACTTCTTCTGAGCTGAGACAGGGTGACGTGAGGGGGCACCGCCTGAGGGACATTAGTCGCCTTTTAGAAGTCAGTTAGGTTTGAAGTCTGGATGGGGAAGAACAGGTAGTAAAGTCATCTGGGAATGGGTTCTTCTATGAGAGAAACAAAAAAACATGAGTACTTAATAAATGTTGCAGCAGCTGGAACATGTCACTGTATAGAAGTTCCCTCACCAGTCTTTAATATCCCCAGTTATCAGGACTGTCAACTTAATATTTAACTTTTAGTGTTACATTTGTCCCTCCCCATAAGATTCAGTTTAATAATTTAATGTCATCTGATCTTGCAAAATATTTTTACTAGTATGACCTCTGTGTCTAATAGAGAAACCTTTAATTCTCTTACTCATTGCTGGATAATCATACTAACAAATACCAAGCCTTTGTGTTTAGGTTAAGAATATCTGTAGGCCTTCAACTAAAAACTTCTGCCACTGGCAGATAATCTTGATAGCCTCTTTTTATAGTTATCAGGCATTCCTGTCTGAGAATCCTTCTTTGTAGCCTCCAGTCTTACTTATTTTGGGAGGCTAACATAAAGTGTATACCTTAAAATATTATTATTACTATTATTATATAAAATGCCCAGAAATGGCTGTAATTTGTTTTTAACTGTCTTTTCTAAGTGTTTAAGATGAAGCAGTCAAACTGACTTTTGTTTCTATCTATTCTGAACAGTCAGCTGAGATTTTATGGGAGTCATTCCTGGGGAAACTTGAGAGCAGCTTCTCAGTTCTGCTAGTGCCATTTGCGCTAGGTGGGTCCAGGTCTTGCTTGACCATGTGGCTTCCCTCGGAAGCATCAGGGATGTTTCCCTTCTCTGATGACTCTCCTCTTCTTAGCAAATGCACTGATTGGCTTTCTGTTCTCCAGTGGTCTCATTAATCTCCCTGATCAGGAGGTTATGCGGTTCAGAGTTGCAAAGCTCTTTAGAGAAGTCCGCTGTTCCCTGGATACAGACTGACTCAGAGGGCAAGAGCCAAATATTGGTTTTCTTGTCCCTTTTCATATAACTTTAATTTTAAATCCTAATCTTAAACATCCATCAAATAAATTTTAACAGACTTATATAAAGAATACTGGGCTTTAATGTCTATAATTTAAAATTATTTATCTTTTTATTATTTGGGTTCTGTATTATTCTGTCTGTCTTGTAGGTGATGGCTAATTATCTTAAATTAACCAATGTTGTGTTCTTAAAGCAACACTGCTGTAAAACACTAACAGGGAATCTTTATATCACCCATAAGGAAATTACAAAATAAAATTAACAACAGTAAACAAACTTAGTTCGTGTAATAGCTACCCTAAAATTTTTGGCTGAGTTATACATTATATCCTCTGTTTGAGATGCTAGTAATGTTGACAGGAAAAAAAAAACTTTTGAAAATAACTTTAAATGAAATAACATCTGACCTACTGCTTTCGCAGTCATTCTCACATAATAAGATGGGACACAGAGCCTTATCTCAGGTAAGGCAGGGCTCTTTATTAATCTTAAGTGTTTTAATTCTAAAGCTAATCTTTGTTTTTTAAATATCATTTTACAAAGTTTACATAAATTATTTGAGGTCACATGAACATTAGCTAACACCGTATGATATAGCTTTTAAAACATGAATTAAAAAAAGGCTGAAAGTTTTTAACCTTTACATAGATTAGGCTCTCATTAACTTAAAATACATTTAAATTGTTCCCCAATATAAAAAGTAACATAAAAGTTTACATATCTTATTGACAACAGGTAAATAAATCCTATATATATATGTATATGTATATATATATATATATATATATATATATATATATATATATATATATATTTTACCATACAAGTTCAGAACACCACCTTGATATTATGCTCTTTTAAAGTTTCTACCTTACAGACTTGTATACCTGGAAGATATGAGCACATTAATAGCATCACAATTGCATTGATGTTTCTACATTAACCAAGTTTAGCTTTTAAAGAAATGGCAGTACAGTGCTCTAAAATAACAGTTCTTATTTAATCAGTTGTTTAATTTTTATGGTTGCTTGCTCTAGAAAAATAAAACTTAATAACCACAATGTTATGGGTAAAATTATGTTTTGAGAAATTTTTGTCTCTTTAACACATGACTGATTTTTACAATCTTATACAGACTTTAGGACAAACTTATACAGACCTTAGTAAATCAATCAGATATCTAACAAAATTACTCATGAATGAGTAATCCCATATCAAATTTACTTTACTTATTTATCAAAATATTAGACAAATGTATTGAACAGTGTACCATTTTTTGTTGAAGAAAAAGTTCTAGAACCAAGGCATATTAGGCCTTTTGTCGGCATTAATATTTTATTAGATTTTTGAACACCTAGAAAAACTTGTAAGGTTAAATTTAAAAACATTTATTTTTATCTGTTTATCCAATTTAAATTGCACCAATTAAATCATGAGAATTTAAGATCTTTGGATCCACGTTTTAAAATTTGTTTATATGAGTGCTTTTTTTATGAGTGCTCCTTATATGTGTTAATTTGTATAACATATATATGATATAGGGATATATGTATATATAGACATACAACACTAACAAAAGTGTGCACACATAATAATAGTAAAGGCCTTGTAGCTTTTTGCAGTTGAAATCTCCATTGCAATGTTTCAAAAACTCCACTGTTGGTCAAAGATAGAGCTGATCAGAAAAACATTAACCTAGGTCTGTAGGATCAAAATCATGAGCTCAAAAAAAGAATACAGAATCTAAGGAAAAAAATAAGAGTCCTAGAAAAAATGACTGGCCAGTAATTAGTAAATACCATACAATTTACCTTTTTTCCTGCCTTAGGCCTCAGATCTGTCTCCTACTGAGCTTGCAGGCTTCTTTCATTTGCATTTCAACAAAAGTCCTTGCTGAGGTCTGAAAGGAGCAGGGTAAAACTGCTATTCTGAGCAGACACCTCAGGCCTAAGGCATTTTAACCATAATTTTGAGGTTCGGATGTTGAAAATTATGATACAATTTTAAGATGAAATTCACAAAATTTTATATCTTTACATCTTGTTTTGTCAACAGATACCATAATATGATTTACTATCCTTGTCCAAATTAATGCACTGGTACACACTGTGATATTTTCTCAGTCTACCCAATTCAAAATTGGTGAAAAATAAAACTGAATGTTTGGGAAGTTACTTGCCAACTTGGAAGTAGAGTGCTTTAGTTTTCCATCCTAAGCATTTAAGTTATCTGGCATGAATTATCTGAAATCATAAACTAAACAATTACCTAAACCCGACTTTTAACTGCAAGATTGAGCAATGCTACAAAAACCCATCCAGATACCAGATTGTTACAATAAAACACCATCATTTAGACACACATTGAACTAATATCATTCCCAAGAAACAATTTATAATATCAGCACATTATTGCACATGTCTTAAAGGGCCAGAAACAAAGACACAAGACAGACAGAAAGGAGCTCCAGACTATGGCTGACAGACAGAAGCCTTAAAAACAGAGCTGATAAGAGAAAAATCTCCTACACCAGTGGCAGGATAGATGTCCTCACAAGGGGATCAGATGTTTTCACAGACGGCAACCTGAAATGTAATATCAAGGATTTCCATGGTGACTTTACTGCATTTAGTGTCTCCTTTTTCTTTTTCTTTTTTTTAAGAAGACAGAGGTGGCATAATCCTTACAGTGCAGGGAACGAAGGAAGGAATTCCCTGAAGCAACAGGGCTTTGGTAGATCCTGGGAGTCCCTCAGTCTCTCCTTTTACTTATAGGATTAACTCCTCTGGTTTGGTTCCACCCCAATCTCGCTCCATCTCCTAACATTTCAGTAGTCAGCTCTCAAAAAGTTCCAGGGTCGGGGGGTTATCAAAATTTGTAACTTAAATTTCGGTTTCTGACCTTGAAGCGAATTAATACCTATTTAATAATGAGGACAGGGTTTGAGAAAAATAAAAAGGGAGGTTTACTGCTTTGCTAACAAAGCAGAGACACAGGGGACTCTGCCCAAAGGTTGTGACTCTCTTGAACTGGAGCAACAAGGGGTTTTAAAGGAGTTTCCATTGTTAACCTGGGAGATACTCTGTTCTTTGGTGGCCAGCAGGCATTGCCCTCTGCAGTGGGTGAGTTCCAGGCTGCCAGCTAGGGGCTTCTCTCATCCTGCTTAACAAAGGGGGGTAAACTTCAACACAGTTTTTTAGAACACAGTCCAAAGGGTGTAAGGCTTACTTGCTTTATTACCCATTTTTACGTCCAATATCTTTAAGTTTTTACCACAGAAATCACACAACAAAATGCACAAAAACAAACAAACAAGAAAACATATAGAACACAGAACAAAACACAAAGAAACAGAAACCTGGTGAAGATACAGAAAAACAGAGGAGCAATGAAATGTCTTGCTGAAGCTCCGGGGTAGGAGCTCCTGCGTGCCCGGCTGCACCTTTCTACCCTTTCAGAGAAATTCCATACAGAACAGAACAGAGGACAGAACAATTCTTGTTACTGTCCTGGACAGGAGTACATGTGAGCCTCCCCAGGCCACCTCTCTGTCATCAGAAGACATCTCCCTTAACCGGATATCAGATGTTATAAAGGCACCACCTACCTATGGAGGCCTCCTCCACCAGGTGCTTGCTAATAGTTTTAGTGCGATGGTTCACTGCAGTGCTCCCTGGACCAAATGCTCACTCCAAGGCTTTGGAACTTGGCTCTCCAGCCCTGAGCCCTGGAGGAAAGGCCAGCGTCAGAATTTCCAGCAGTCTGGTCTTATGATCTGGTAACGTCATCTCGCTGGGGAACTCCAAAATGTTAGACCAGGATGCAAGAAAATACCACTGACTCCAATTAAAATCAAATTAAGGCAAGCTTATTAGTTCAACCAGCTAGGCTGACTCTCCTTCTCAAAACGGCTGGAAAAAGACAGCATCCCCACCTTTCCTACACCCCAGATTTATAGCCCAAAAAGTTACACAAAAAGGGAGTATCAGAAAACAGAACTTTGACAAGCATCACACTAATTGTAGTTTACATTTTTTATTTGCTGGCCCCAGCATCAGAAATTATGAGGACCATTAGAGCCTCAGAGAGGGTCGTTGTCTGGCCAGGGAAGGCCAATATTTATGAGGTTTCACTAAGGTTTCAGAGAGGGCTGTGATCTGGTCAGTAAGACAGGCATGGGTGAGTTCAAGGCATGGGCAGGCATTCCAAGCAGGTTCATAATTTGCAGTAATTTATAGTAAAGCAAAAATTATCTTTCCATGGCTTTGTGGCAAGATGGCTCCCAATATTAATGAAAGATCAGGTTGAGTGATCACCCCTGTCCCTTCCTTTTGGAAACTCCTCTACCACCTCCAAGGTTGTGAACTCCTGAGCATTTTCCATTCCAGATAAGTATTCACAGAATGTCTAACTCTTCTCCTCTAATTGTGTCTTACTTGGGGCAAAGGTAATGTCAAAGCATTGTTCTGGATGAGAGTGGGAAGATTATTGTATATCACATATTTGCATACACATTGGATTCATTTTCCAATTTTCCATTTGAAATACTGAATTCCTGGCACTAACCCATACCCTACTAGACTCTGACTAATAATCCTAATATGATGGTGAAACATAACCCAAGCAGAATAGAAATACAAGCCGTTCAGAGGAGGCATGGTGTGTAGTTGGAATTGCCTTTTGCATTATATAGTATAGGAGCTATAAATCTAGTCAATTTTTTGTTGAAATAATTCTACATGTGTTTTTAAAGTTAACAAAAATGGGAATCCTGTCTCCCTTTCTCTGTAGCACATGTATTTTTATATGCACATAGAGAATCCTACCTGGTATCACACGTACATACTTGTGAGGTGGCTGAATTGGCAGATACAAATTGTGAGAAGAGATCACTACTCCTAAACGCTGTTCAAACTGAAAATTCAACCTATGGGTGAGCTTCCTAGTTCAATAACATTATACATAAATCCATGTTCAGTAAAATGAATATTTTTGCATCTGTGGATTATATATATTTCATGATGAATTTCGATTGGCATATATATTGCTACTTTTTTTCTTTTTTTGGTTGTTCAAAACGTTACAAAGCTCTTGACATATCATATTTCATACATTAGATTCAAGTGGGTTATGAACTCCCATTTTTACACCAAATAAAGATTGCAGAATCACATTGGTTACATATCCACATTTTTACATAATGCCCTATTAGTTAATGTTGTATTCTGCTACCTTTCCTATACTCTATGATCCCCCCTCTTTCCCCCTCCCATCTTCTCTCTCTACCCCATCTACTGTAATTAATTTCTCTCCTTGTATATTTTCCCATTCCCTTCACAACCTGTTATGTGTAATTTTGTATAACAATGAGGGTCTCCCTTCATTACCATGCAATTTCCCTTTTCTCTCCCTTTCCCTCCCACCTCATGTCTCTGTTAATGTAAATCTTTTCTTCCTGCTCTTCCTCCCTGCTCTGTTCTTAGTTGCTCTCATTATATCCAAGAAGACATTTGGTATTTGTTTTTTAGGGATTGGCTAGTTTCACTAAGCATAATCTGCTCTATTACCATCCATTTCCCTGAAAATTCCATGATTTTGTCATATTTTAGTGCTGCGTAATACTCCATGGTGTATAAATGCCACATTTGTTATCCATTCATCTATTGAAGGGCATCTAGGTTGGGTCCACAGTGCAGCAATTGTGAATTGTACTGCTAAGAACATCGATGTGGCAGTATCCAAGAGTTACACTATTTTAAGGTCTTCAGGAAATAGTCCAAGAAGGGCAATAGCTGGGTCAAATTGTGGTTCCATTCCAAGCTTTCCCAGGAATCTCCATACTGCTTTTCAAGTTGGCCGCACCAGTTTGCGGAACAGCTCTCCTCATAGGCCTCATTTGGTCCATCTTCTCTACATTAAGAAGAGAGAGGCTTACTCAGACACAACCCTTCATCCTGACCAGGTTGTTTGCCAGGTTGTTTTGGTCTTTCAGGTCTTTCATAGCTGCCTACATCTTCTCCAGGGATCAAATATGCATGGACCTTTGAGGTTCTCAGTAGGTGGCAGATCCCCTACATTGCTGTATTGCAAGACGAACCCTGTCCCTTCTCTTTTGTAAAGTTAGATTGAGGGAACAGTGTATGGTTAGGGTTAATAACATGTTCAATTTGGGTTCGGAATCATTCTGATTGATGAATAATGGTATTGGGAACCTGCGATATTTATAAAACTATAGAGGTGAAATATAAGTATAAAAACAGAAATCTAGGTAAGATTTGTAGCCCAGAAGGGAATGAGGCCCTTTATTGGGATACTTAGCTTTTAATTATGTTCTGCACGTTTGTCTCAGATAAATTGATAATCAATGGCATAGGACCTTGTACCTTGGAAGATTGATTGTAGAAGAGAACATCCACTCAAATTTGGATAGTCGGTAGGATTAGGAAGAGAGTCGGTAGGTTTAGGAAGAAGAGTGAGTATAAAATTTGGATCAAATGTTCTTTAGCAATACGGTTTCATTTACACAGTGAATGTAAATGTCAGCACATGCGAAGAGTCAGTCACAATGATGAACTGCAGAAAATATAGGAAAGAAGATATCAATAGAGACATTACAAAATCAGGCAATTGTAAAGTGAATGATAGGTTTACACATTTTCAACAGGATCGAGATTGAATACATAATTTTAGGAAGAAACAAATATGTAGTCACCAATAGATATGACATTTGAAAGCATTATGCAAACTGGAAATGGATGTTTTTAGTAATCCATATTCAACTTCCATTTAGGATTTGTTGCAATCATAAGTGTGACCTTTGCATTTTGTGCCCAGAAAATTATTGTGATAAAATATATATGTAGATCATGTGACATGAGTATTTTTTCCACCATTTCTGTGAGCAATATTTTAAGACATATAAATTAGTATTGGGGGTACAAAGTGGTGTACCCTGTGTCTATGAATATAGAGATAATGCATGAATAGAACATACTGTAAATAAATAATATAACTGATTCCACTTTAAATAATGGATTGAATTGTTATCTGAAAATATATAAGAAATCATATATTGACATACAATCAATAATTCCAACCAGTTATATATCTAATTGTCATCTTAGGGTTATTGTTTATCATGAAGTGTGTGTGAGTTTTGCTTAAAAAGTGATTATGGAAGTCGAAAATAATGTGTTTGGAAAGAAGTCTCATGAAATTACCAGTCAAGAAATATGGAGGAATCCATGTGTTCTGAAGCAGGAAGTGATTGAAAGTGAAACAAATGCCTATAAATTTGCTAAATTGTCGATGAAATATATATCCTGTGATGTGCATAAACTGAGGAAATAGTATGTACCAGTGTTGAATAAAAATGAACGTCAAAGTACACATCATGTACCATTGGAATCTACTTGCATTGATGTTAAACTGGGTCAGTTACTGTAAAAATATTAGGATTCGCGTGCATCACTCACCGAAGTTAGTTTTCTTTTTTTTTAATTTTTATTTATGCTTGTTCAAAACATTACATAGTTCTTGATACATCATATTTGTCACTTTGATTCAAGTGGGTTATGAACTCCCATTTTTACTCCGTTTACAGATTGCAGAATCACATCAGTTACACATGCATTGATTCACATATTGCCATACTAGTGTCTGTTGTATTCTGCTGCCTTACCTATCCTCTACTATCCCCCCTCCCCTCCCCTCTCCTCCCCTCTTCTCTCTCTACCCCCTCTACAGTAATAAATTTCTCCCCCTTGTATTATTTTTCCCTTTCTTCTTGTATGTAATTTTGTATAACCCTGAGGGTCTCCTTCCATTTCCATGCAATATCCCTTCTCTCTCCCTTTCCCTCCCACCTCTCATCCCTGTTTTAATGTTAATCTTCTTCTCATCCTCTTCATACCTATTCTGTTCTTAGTTAATCTCCTTATATCAAAGAAGACATTTGGCATTTGTTTTGAAGGGATTGGGTAGCTTCACTTAGCATAATCTGCTCTAGTGCCATCCATTTCCCTGCAAATTCTATGATTTTGTCATTTTTTAATGCAGAGTAATACTACATTCTGTATAAATGCCACATTTTTTAATCCATTCATCTATTGAAGGGCATATAGGTTGGTTCCACAGTCTTGCTATTGTGAATTGTGCTGCTATGTACATCGATGTAGCAGTGTCCCTGCAGCATGCTCTTTTTAGGTCTTTAGGGAATTGACCAAGAAGGGGAATAGCTGGGTCAAATGGTGGTTTCATTCCCAGCTTTCCAAGAAATCTCCATACTGCTTTCCAAATTGGATGCACCAATTTGCAGTCTCACCAGCAATGTACAAGTGTACCTGTTTCCCCACATTCTCACCAACACTTGTTGTTTGACTTCATAATGGCTGCCAATCTTACTGGAGTGAGATGGTATCTTAGGGTGGTTTTGATTCACCTTTCTCTGACTACTGGAGATGGTGAGCATTTTTTCATGTACTTGTTGATTATATGTCCTCCTCTGAGATGTCTGTTGAGGTCCTCGGCCCATTTGTTGATTGGGTTATTTGTTATCTTATTGTTTAATTTTTTGAGTTCTTTGTATACTCTGGATATTAGGGCTCTATCTGAAGTGTGAGGAGTAAAGATTTGTTCCCAGAATTTAGGCTCTCTATTTACCTCTCTTATTGTTTCTTTTGCTGAGAAAAAACTTTTTGCTTTGAGTAAGTCCCATTTGTTGATTCTAGTTATTAACTCTTGTTATTAACTCTTGTGCTATGGATGTCCTATTGAGGAATTTGAAGCCCGACCCCACAGTATGTAGATCGTAGCCAACTTTTTCTTCTATCAGACGCCATGTCTCTGTTTTGATATCAAGGCCCTTGATCCATTTTGAGTGAACTTTTGTGGATGCAAGAGAAAGGGATTCAGTTTCATTTTGTTACATATGGATTTCCAGTTTTTCCAGCACCATTTGTTGAAGATGCTATCCTTCCTCCATTGCATGCTTTTAGCTCCTTTATCAAATAGAAGATTGTTGTAGCATTGTGGATTAATCTCTGTGTCCTCCATTCTGTACCATTGGTCCACCCGCCTGTTTTGGTACCAGTACCATGCTGTCATTGTTACTATTGCTCTGAAATTTAGTTTGAAATCTGGTATCGCTATACCGCCTGATTCACACATCCTGGTTAGAATTGCTTTTGCTATTCTGGATCTTTTATTATTCCATATGAATTTCATGATTGCTTTCTCTATTTCTACAAGAAATGCCGTTAGGATTTTGATTGGCATTACATTAAACCTATAGAGAACTTTTAGGAATATCACCATTTTGATGATATTAGTTCTCCCTATCCATGAACAGTGTATATTTTTCCATCTTCTAAGATCTTATTCTACTTCTCTTTTTAGGGTTCTGTAGTTTGCATTGTATAAATCTTTCACCTCTTTTGTTAGGTTGATTCCCAAGGATTTTAGTTTTATTTTTTGAGGATATTGTGAATGGAGTGTTTTTTTTTTCTCATTTCCGTTTCAGAAGTTTTGTCACTGATATACAGAAATGCCTTTGACTTATGAATGTTGATTTTATATCCTGCCACATTGCTGAAATCATTTCTTACTTCTAGTAGTTTTTTTTGTAGACCCTTTTGGGTCTTCTATATATTGAATCATATCAGCTGCAAGTAGTGATAATTTAAGTTATTCTTTTCCTATTTTCATGCCTTTTATTTCTTTCATCTGTCTAATTGCTCTGGCCAGTGTTTCGAGAACTATATTGAATAGAAGTGGTGGTAGAGGACATCTCTGTCTTGTTCCAGATTTTAGAGGGAATGCTTCAATTTTTCTTCATTCAGAATAATGCTAGCCTGAGGCTTAACATAGATAGCTTTTACAATGTCGAGGTAAATTCCTGTTATCTCTAGTTTTTCAAATGTTTTGAACATAAAGGGATGCTAAGGGTCTATCCTTCTTATTTATTTTTTGCAGAACCAAGCTTTAGTTTTGTAATTTTTTCAATAGTTTCTTTTGTTTCAATTTTGTTGTTTTCCGCTCTGATTTTAGTTATTTCTTGCCTTCTGCTACATTTGCTGTTGTTTTGCTCTTCCTTTTCTAGGGCTTTGAGATGAAGTGTGAGCTCATTTATTTGTTGTTCTTTTCTATTTTTGAGGAATGACGTCAAGGTGGTGAATTTCCCTCTTAAAACACCTTTCATTGTGTCCCATAGACTCCGATATGTTGTTTCTGTATTTTCATTTATCTTGAAGAATTTTTTGATTTTTCTCATTTATGTCTTCTGTAACACATTAATCATTCAGTAACATGTTGTTCATTTTCAATGTGATGTAGGATTTTTCCTTCCTTCTTTTTCATTGGTTTCCAGATTCATTCCATTATAATCCAATAAAATTCATGGTATTAAGTCCACCCTTTATATTTACTGAAGGTTGCTCTATGGCATAATATATGGTCTATTTTTTAGAAGGATCCATGTGCTGCTAAAAAATATTATATCCACTTGATGATGGTTGATATATTCTATATATGTCAGTTAAGTCTATGTTATTGATTGTGATATTGAGTTCTATAGTTTCTTTATTCAACTTTTATTTGGAGGATCTGTCCAATGGTGAGAGAGGTGTGTTGAAGTCACCCATAATTATTGTGTTGTGGGCTATTTGATTCTTGAACTTGAGGAGAATTTGTTTTATGAACGTCACAGCACCATTTAATGGTGCGTAAATATTGATAATTTTTATGTCTTGTTGGTGAATGGTTCCTTTTAACAGTATATAATTTCCTTCATTATCCCTTTTGATTAAATTAGTCTTGAAGTCGATTTAATTCGATTTGAGGATGGCCACCACTCCTTGCTTATGAGGACCGTGTCCATGGTATATTTTTTCCCAACCTTTCACCTTCAGCCTGTGTATGTCTTTTCCATTCAGATATGTCTCCTGGAGGCAACATATTGTTGGATTTGTTTTTTGAATCCAAGTTACAAGCCTATGTTGCTTTATTGGAGAGATTAAGCCATTAATGTTTAGTGTAACTATTGATATATGGTTTCTACTGCCAGCCATGTTTGAATATTTATCGCTTTTTAAAATTTACTTTGTTTCTCCATGATTAGCTTTTCCCCCGCCCTCTGTCATTACTGAGGCACTTCCCACTGATGGTTTTGGTTGTTGTTTTTCATTTCTTTCTCGTGTAGTGTTTTGCTCAAGACACTTTGCAATGGTGGTTTTCTGGCTGCAAATTCTTTTACCTTTGTTTATCATGAAAGATTTTTATTTCGTTGTCGTACCTGAAGCTGAATTTTGCTGGATACAGAATTCTTGTTTGGCATCCATTGTCTTTCAATGTTTGAAATACGTTGTTCCAGGATCCTCTCACTTTCAGTGTCTGTGATGAAAAATAGGTTGCTAACCTTATTGGTTTACCCCTGAATGTAATCTTCCTCCTTTCTCTTGAAGCTTTTAAAGTTTTCTCTTTGTTCTGTATATTGGATAGCTTCATAACAATGTGTCTTGGCGTTGGTCTACTGTGATTTTGTGTGCTCTGTGTCCTGTAAGCATCTTCAATTTGTATATCCATTTCCTTTTTTATTTCTGGAAAATTTTCATTCCCATAGTTTGAATCTCTGTACCTTCCTCTATCCAGATGACTCATAAGTTTGGTTTTTTTATGTTATACCATATCTCTTGGATGTTTTTCTCGTGATTTTTTACCAGCCTTTCTGTGTTGGCTAGACTCTTTTCAAGATGATATATTTTGTCTTCATTATGTGACATTCTGTCTTCTACTTGCTCCACACGGTTAGTGATACTCTCAATTGAGTTTTTAATTTGGTTTATCGTTTCCTTCATTTCTAGAAATATTCTTTGAATATTTATAATCTCTATCTCCTGATAAAGAAGATTAACTTCTTCTTTTATCTGTTTATGTAATTCATTTTCAATGTGTTCTTTCACTGTATTTATTTGCTCTCTCGTATCCTCTTTAAGGTTCCATTTCATCTGTATAAGGTATTCCTTGAGTTCTTTATATGACCATTTTTCTGATAATTCTAGGTCCTCCTGAATATTTAGGTTATCCTTCATTGTTTGTACTCCTTTTCTTTCTTGCTTTTTGATGCTGCTCATGTTACTTCTTGTTCTGTTTGAGTGCTGAGTTACTTCTTATTCTTATAAATTTATTTGAAGCTTGGGAGGAAAGATATTAGAAGGGATGGGAAGAAGTCACTAAAGAGAATGAGAATAGGCAGGTAGAATTCAAGGATGGGGGAATAAGAAAATTGAAAAGAAATGAAAAGACAAAAGAAAAAAATAGAAAATAAAGAAAGAAATAATTTTTTAAAAAGAATAATGATAATTAAAAAATGAAAATTAAAATTTAAAATAATAATAATAGCAAAATTAAAAAAATAAAAACATTAAAATAAGTTAAAGAACAACACAAAAAAATTAAATGAAAGAAAAAAAAAATAAAAATAAAATAATAATAATAATAATAATACATGCAGTCATAGAGTTCAATTAACTTCTCTTCCAGTAGGTGGAGCTGTGCTCACTGGGCCAAGCTTCTCCTCTCAATAGGTGGGAACCAATCACTGTGCAGCAGCTCTTCCTCCCAGACTGGGCGGGTCTCTAATCCTGAGTGCCTAGGACCTTCTCTAGTGTTTCCTCAAGCCAGGCTCCGCTCAACTGTGACGCTCACCACAATACTTGCTACACGTCAGGTCTCTGCTCCTGGTAGCCCTGTTTTCATCAACGCTTGGCACTCTCTCCCTGTTTGCCTCCCTCAGACCCTAAGTTTATAGAGCTTGGGGCTGGAAACCCCCAGCGAATTTGCTTGCTCTCTGGTATCCATGCCCACATTAGCTGGTGTAAGAGACCTCAGTTGTCAGCACTGGTAGGAGCGGTAGCCAGGAATTCCACGCCACAAGTCCCACAGCACACATGATTCCCTCGGTCCTGCCATCTTTCTCACGGGAGACCTGGGAGGGCCCCTTAAGGGAGAGCTGGGAGGGGCCCTTAATGTTTCCCCGCTGTGTGGAGAGAGATGCATAGGGAATTACACACCTGTCGTACTGGTTTCAATGAAGTTATCTCCTCTGCCCATGACATCAGTTTTCTTCCACGGTGGTATCCCATGCAAATGGTGACCATTCGTTCCTTTTGCCAGGTGACCAATGCAATGGATGGGTCCTGACTGTGTCTCCAAAGCCCCATTTCAATCCAGTGGCCTTTTACCTCTGTAAATTCAGAAGGGCCGACCAGTTATTTCAGAGGGAACGTTAGTTCTGAGTCACAAGAAGCAGGCAAATCTGAGCTTCTATGCAGCCGATCCGGGCTCTGTGTGTTTTCTCAGGGGCCCAGACTGTTCGCACCAGATCCACGTCAGGTCAGCATTGCCTAGTGATTCTGAACAAACAGCATTTAGACAGTTTACGACTCCCTATGCCTGCGCAGCTAATGAGGTCAGATACTTGATTTCTCCATGTCCGCCACCATGTTGGATCTCTTATATTGCTACTTTTTAATGTCTGTGCGTGTGCGTGTGTGTGTGTGTGTGTGTGTATATATATATATATATATATATATATATATATATATCAATATAAGATTTCTTATATATTTTTAGATATCAATTCAATTCATTATTTGAAGTGGAACCAGTTATATTATTTATTCACAGGATGGTCTATTCATGCATTATCTCTATATTCATAGACACAGGGTACACCTCTGTGTACCCCTAACACTAATGTATATGTCTTCAAAATATTGCTCCCAGAAATGGTGGAAGAAATACTCATGTCACCTGATCCACATATATATTTTATCAGAGTAAAATTCTGAACAAAAAATGTAAAGGTCACACTTATGATTGTACCGAAGCCTAAAAGAAAAGTGAAAATGTTTAACTAAAAACATCCATGTGAAGGTTGCCTAATGCTCTCAAATGTCAATCCTATTGGTGACAACATATTTGTTTTTTCCAATGATTATATATACAAATTAAACCCTGTTGAAAATGTCTAATCCTATAACTCACTTTATACTTTGCCTGATTTCATAATGTCTCTATTGATAACTGCTTTCCTACTTATTTTCCCCAGTTCATCATTGTGACTGACTCTTCATATGTGCTGACATTTTCATTCATTCTCTAACCGAAACCCTATTGCTAAAGAACTTTTGGTCCAAATACTATACTCACTCATTTTCCTAAACCTACCGACTATCTTCCTAATCCTACCGACTATCCATTTTTAACTGGATGTTCTCTTCTACATTAAATCTACCAAGGTACAAGGTCCTGTGCTTCAAATCATACCTAGATTTCTGTTTCCATACTTATATTTCAACTCTATGTTCTTTTAATTATCGCAAGTTCCCAATACCATTATTCATCGCACAGAATGATTCCTAACCCAAATTGAACCTGTTATTAACCCTAAACATACACTGTTCCCTCAATCTCATTTTACAGAAGAGCAGCGACAGAGTTGTTCTTAAAATACAGGGAATTAGGGGACCTTCCACCTGCTGAAAACCTCAAAGGTCCATGCAGAAATGATACCTGGAGAAGTTGTAGGGAGGTATGAAAGACCTGAGAGAGCAAAAGTCCTATTCCATGGCAAACAACCTGGTCAGGATAAAGGGATGTGTCTGAATCAGCCTCTCTCTACTTATGTTAGAGAAGATGGACTAAACCAGACCTGTGTGGAGAGCTGTTCCCAGGTGCCTATGGTTGATATACCATTCTAACTTGAGCAAGTGTTCCAGGAAGTAGGAGCAGCCTCCATCTCATGGGACCCTTGGAAGCAAGTGTTAGGACAAACTGGTTGCCAAGGCAGTGACCTCATTCATTCAATTCCAAAGAAAGTGACATACCTCATTTCCTTGGTGATGGAACTCTATGATCTTTGTATCCTAGTGGCCAGGCACCCAGACGCTATCCCATTCCCAGTCACAGTGGTCTCACTTGTTTGGATTTACCAAGGACAGAGTCAGTATTTCTTGGTACCTACTAATGTGAGGATGGCCAAATGCCAGGAGAGCACTGAAGAGGTACCTTTTCTGAGAAAGCCAGTAGTGGCTCACCACTATTTCCTGACAACTTCACAGAGTTAGCCAAGGAAACCAGACCTGAGAGAGGACAGACTATTTCGAAGGAATATAGTATGGCCGAGCAGTTAGAGGACACTCCAGATAGTCACAGATCTACATGGGGGAAGGAGGTGCCATTATGGGAGTGGGTGTGGGTTTGTGGTTTTGCCTCATGTTCTAACAAAAGGTAGGAATGGCGGTTTGTTTGGATTGAAGTGGACTGTTTCGAGTAAGTCATTTGACAAGGTGAGTGTTTCTATGTTTGTGTATCCGACTATGTCCATTGTTGTAGACATTAGAAAAGAGAATGCATTAATGGATGTGTCCTGTCTAGTATAAATCTTACCATAATTCATCCTGCTCAATTTATGAATGGACTGCACCTTGTCTTATCGATGGGCAACACCTGCTATCATCCTAAGTTCCTGTTTTCTTCCTGAATTCTGGCCAGTCTCCAGAATAGGCTCAGGGATTTGTGTCCAAGATATGTACCACCTCCAAGCTCTGTGACATGGCCATATACTGGATAGCTGAAGAGAATGGAGATCATCTCAGAAAACTCAGATATCAGTGTGACCAGGAAAGTCTCAGTGGAGAAACCCTGCTTTGGGCCTTTTGCTTACCTTATGTTCTGTTGCCCTGAATGTCAGGAAGGTCTTTGCCTCAGGCCACCCCTTTGTGAAGCCTGAAGAAAACAGTTTTAAATTTGAAATGAATAGGCATCACCTGTGGCTCTTTGCTTAATTGCTTTGGAAAGGGATGTGTCTGAATTAGCCTCTTGGCCTTGTATGTGGCTGTGATTTTTATTCTCAGCACATGATGGATCCAAAGAATGATCGCATGTGCGCATCCAAAACCAAAATGGCCAAAAGATCAGTCATTGTGGATGAAGTCTCTCGCCTTCTTCTGTTAGGTTCCTGACATCCATCAAGTGAGAATACTGATCCTTTGGGTCAAATGAGTTCTTGAAATCTCTGCCGAGGTGCTTGGCTTTTCTCATGACTCTATTTCACATAAATATTCCATACCTGAAAGTCAGTAGGCCTCAAATTGGAGAAACAGAGCAGCATGAACGGCAGGCTTATTTGACCACTCCTGGTTCATATTAAGAGTGTCCAGGCCACCCTGACTTTAGGCAAATGAGGGGCAAGTGAGATTATTTTGGACACTACCAATGGCTGCACCCCTCATGGAAACCTCCAGCCAGAGGTCATGATGAGTGAATATATGGAAGAAGATGAGGGCCATGTGGGAGTGTTTTGGTTTTAATTGTGGTCATTTGTGTGGCGGTTGGAAGAAATGTCTGGGTCCACCTGGGCTTGAACTCTGGTGTGATTCCCCATAGAGACTTAGTTCTGGAACTCACCTCAGAGAAGTATTGCCATGAATTGTTTTGGGATTTTAGGAGGCCACGCATGAGAGTTGCCCTTGGAAACTGAGATCTGGCTTTCCACAGAGCACTGGGAATCTCAGCCAGCATATCACATGATATAATTGTGAAAAACTTGCAGCCATAGTTGAGAGTCAAAACACACATGGACCTCACATTTTACACCTCAATGTGCCTGGCTTCATGTGACCTTTTCCCCACTCTTTGGGAAGCCTTGCCTGTGAGAGTTCTCCAGAGTTTTCATTTAAATTAGCTTCCTCAACATTTAGTGGTTCCTGAATGAATTGAAACCCAGAGTTTCTCCAACTTCATCCTTGAAAAATGGCTTGATAAATACCATGAATTTTTGGAAGTTCCCACAACCAGGTGGCACTGGAGAACATTTGGATGTCCTGTTGCTGATCATGAGTATACCAGACAATGCCTTGATTGACTGGGTTTCATGAAAATGGTGTAGAACAGAGATGCCAGTAAGTTGGAGCCTGCTGAGTAGTGGGCCTAGAGCAGTGGTGGGCAGGTGTGTGATGAAACATCAGTGGTAGGGCCATGAGGATCCACCATTGGATTCCAAATGGCTTGTGACTGACATGGTGCAGCCAGCAGTCCATTATATGTAAAGGCATCTTGTTATATGGTGAGGTTTCAGGTCAATGTTCTGAATCAGGTTGATATGGACGAGGGGGCAATGGGGCAAGCTAGGAGGGATAGAAGCCTGGTTGGTGCATTCTCCTGCAGACCCTGACCCAACACACGTGACAGAACTCCCTCCAGCAATATGTCCCAGTTGAGCTCCTGGTATTTCGTGAAGCAAATACCAAACTCCCAGTGCAGCAGGAAAAACACCACAAAAAGTGTAGGAGGACCAAATGACTTCGCAGTCAACACGGAGAGACACTTAGTCCTCAGTGGTCACAGTTTACCTACAAAGAGAGGATTCAGCATTGCTGCCTCATCTTCATTGGAAAATAAGAAACCATGTCCTTCAGGTCACATAGATGCAGAACCAGCTTTGATGGTCTCACTACTAAAGAAGCCAAATCTCCTGACAACAACATATATTTCAAGTGCCCAAAATCAGAGGCAGTTTCTCAAAAAGTTTTTAGGCTCTCAGAGCTCCCTGTTTGTGTTGTGTTTACCCTGTCCCTTACTTTTGGAAACTCCTCTACCACCTCCATGGTTATGAACTCTTGAGCATTTTCCATTCCAGATATGTATTCACTGATTTTCTAACTCTTCTCCTCTAATTATGTTTTACCTGGGGTGAAGGTAATGTCAAGGCATTTTTCTGGATGAGAGTGAGAGGATATCAGACCTTAACAGATATTTGTGAAGCACATATTTGCTTACACATTGAATTCATTTTCCAATTTTCCTTTTGAAATACTGAATCCCTGACACTAACCCATACCTACTAGAATCAGACAACTCATCCTAATATAATGGAGAAAAATAACCCAAACAAAATAGAAATTCAAGCAGTTCAGAGGAGGCATCTTGTATAGTTGGACTTGCCTTTTGCATTATATAAGGTAGGAGTTATAAATCTAGTCAATTTTTATTTGAAATAGTTCTCAATGTGTTTTTAAAGATAACAAATGTGTGAAATCCTGTTTCCCTTTCTCTGTAGCCAATTCACACATGTATATTTATATGCACATATAGAATCCTACCAGGAATCCCACGTACATTTTTGTGAGGTTTCTCACTTCGCAGATTCAAATTGTGAGAAGAGATCACTCTTCTTAAACGCTGTTAGAACTGAAGATTCAAACTATAGGGGAGCTTTCTAGTAGAACAACATTATACATATACTCATGTTCAGTAAAATAATTATTTTTGCATCTGTGGATGATATATATTTCCTGATGAATTTTGATTTTCATATATATTGCTGCTTTTTAATGTCTGTGTGTAGTTTGTATGTGTGTGTGTGTGTATATATATATGTATATATATATACACACACACACACTATTCAGATTTTTCAATATATAAAATATATGTGTCTTATATACACTTTCTAAATTCATTCATGTTCATGTATATGGATTTATAATCAACTTTTCACAAGATTATTTTCCGAAATATTCATCCACCTGAAATACATATTTGTTTCCTAGTACTGAAAACAAACTTCAGTGAATGGTGCCTACAAATTCTAATAATTTTACAGTAACTGACCCAGTTTACCACCAATGCAAGTAGATTCCTATGGGACATGATATGTAATTTGAGGTTCATTTGTATTCAACACTGGTACATTATTATTTCTTCAGTTTTTGCACATCATACGATATATATTTCATCCACAAGTTCACAAATTTACAGGCATTTGTTTCAACTTTAATCAATTCCTGTTTCAGAACACAAGTATTATCAGGGTTTCTGAACTCGTCTTTTCATGACGCTTCTTTCCAAACAAGTTATTTTCGATTTCCATAATCACTGGTGAAGTAAAACTCACACCCTTCGTGATAAACCAAAACACTAATATTACCATTATATGTATACCATTTTGGAAAGAATGATTGTATATCAATATAACATTTCCTGTAATTTTTCAGATATCAGTTCAATCCATTATTTATAGTTGGAACAAGTTATATTATTTATTCACAGTATGTTCTATTCATGCTTTATCTTTATATTCATAGACACAGTGTACACCTCTTTGGACCCCCAATACTAATTTTACGTCTTCAATATATTGCTACCAGAAATGGTGGAAGAAATACTTATGTCACCTGATCTACATATACATTTTATCACAATAATATTCTGAAAAAAAATGTAAAGGTCACACTTATGACTGTACCAAAGCCTAAAAGGAAAGTGAACATGGATTAATAGAAACATCCATGTCCATGCTGCCTAATGCTCTCAAATGTCAATCCTATTGGTGACAACATATTTGTTTCTTCCTAAGATTATATATTCAAACTCAAGCCTGTTGAAAATGTCTAATCCTATCACTCACTTTATATTTTGCCTGATGCAATAATGTCTCTATTGATATCTGCATTTCTACATATTTTCCCAGTTTATCATAGTGACTGACTCTTCATATGTGCCGACATTTACATTCACTCTCTAACCGAAACCATATTGCTAAAGAACTTTTGGTCTAAATCCTATAATCGCTCTTCTTCCTAAACCTACCGACAATCTTTCTAAACCTACTGACTATCCCTTTTTACTGGATGTTCTCTTCTACGTTCAATCATCCAAGGTACAAGGTCCTATGCCATTGTATATTGAATTATCTGAGACATCTTTAGAGAACATAAATCAAGCTAAGTATCCCAATCAAGGGCCCAATGCCCTTCTGGGTTTCAAATTATACCTAGATTTTTATTTTCATACTTATATTTCACCTCTACATTCTTGTAAATCTCACAGGTTGCCAATACCATTATTCATCGCACAGAATGATTCCTAACCCAAATTGAACCTGTTATTAACCCTAAACATACACTGTTCCCTCAATCTCATTTTACAGAAGAACAGGGACGGAGTTGTTCTTACAATACAGGAAAGTAGGGGACCTTCCACCTGCTGAAAACCTCAAAGGTCCATACAGAAATGATACCCGGAAAAGTTATAGGCAGCTATGAAGGACCTGAGAGAGCAAAAGTCATCTTCCATGGCAAACAACCTGGTCAGGATGAAGGGATGTGTCTTAATCAGCCTCTCTCTTCTTATTGTAGAGAAGATGGACCAAATCAGGCCTGTGTGGAAAGCTGTTCATGGGTGCCTATGGTTGATATACCATTCTAACTTGTGAAAGTGTCACAGGAAGTAGGGGCAGCCTCCATCTCATGGGACCCTTGGAAGCAACTGTTAAGAAAAAGGGGTGCCAAGGCAGTGGCCTCATTCAGTTCCAAAGAAAGTGACATATCTAATTTCCTTGGTGATGGAACTCTCTGAACTTGCTATCCAAGAACCAAGACACCGAGAGGCAATCCCAGTCCAAGTCCCTGTGGGCTCACTTGATTGGATTTTCCAAGGACAGAGTCAGTCTTTCTCGGTACCTAATGATGTGAGTATAGCCAAATACCAGGAGAGCACTGAAGAGGTACTTTTCCTGAGAAAGCAGGTAGTGGCTCGCCACTTTTTCCTGACAACTTTACAGAGTTGGTCAAGGAAAGCAGATCTGATAGAGGACATGCCATTTCGGGGGAACATAATATGGCCCACCAGTCAGAGTTAACTCCGGAGAGTCACAGAACTACTTGAGGGAAGGAGGTGCCTTTGTGAGTGTGGGTTTGTTGTTTTGTCTCATATTCTGAGAATAGGTAGGGAAGGCGGTTTGTTTGATTTGGAGTGAACTGTTTCTAGTAAGTCGTTTGACAAAATGAGTGTTTCTATGTCTGTGTATCCCACTGTGTCCGTGGTTGTAGACATGAGAAAAGAGAATGCAACAATGGATGTGTCCTGTCTAGTAGAAAGCTTCCCATTATGCATCCTGCCTAATTTATGAATGGAGTGCGGCTTGCCTTATGGATGAGCAATACCTATTACCTTCCTAAGTCCCTGTTTTCTTCTGAATTCTGGCCACTGTCTAGAATAGACTCATGGTTTTGTGTCCAAGATATGCAACAACTCCAAGGTCTGTGACATGGCCATGTACAGGATAGCTGAAGGGAATGGCCAGCATCTCAGAAAACTCAGATATCAGTGTGACCAGGAAAGTCTCAGTGGATATACCCTGCTTTTGGCCTTTTGCTTACCTATTGTTCTGTTGCCCTGAATATCAGGAAGGTCTTTGCCTCAGGCCACCCCTTTGTGAAGCCTGAAGGAAACAGTTTTCAAATGGAAATGAATGGGCATCACTTGTGGCTCTTTCTTAGTTGCTTTGGAAAGGGATGTGTCTTAATTAGACTCTTGGCCTTGTATGTGGCTGTGACTTTGATTCTCAGCAGCTGATGGATCTAAAAATGATCCCATGTGTGCATCCAAAACCATAATTGCCAAAAGATCAGTCATTGTGGATGAAGTCTCTCGTCTTCCTCTGTTAGGTTCCTGACCTCCATCAAGTGAGAATAGGTATTCCTTGGGTCAAATGAGTTCTTCAAATCACTGCAGAGGTGCTTAGGTTTTCGTATGACTCCAAATCACATAAAGAATCTATACTTGAAAGTTAGTAGGCCTCAAATTGGAGAAACAGAGCAGTATTAACGGGAGGCTTATTTGATCACTCCTGGTTCACAGAAAGGGTGTCCAGGCCAACATGACTTTAGGCAAATGAGGGGCAAGGGAGTTTATTTGGACACTGTCTTTGGGTGAGCCCTTCATGGAAACCTCCAGACAGAGGTTACGATGAGTGACTATATGGAAGAAGATGAGGACCATGTTTGAGTGTTTTGTTTTTAATTGTGGTCATTTGTGTGGTGGTTGTAAGAAATATCTTGGTCCACCTGGGCTTGAACTCTGTTGGGATTTCCCTTAAAGACTGCGTTCTGGAACTGAACTCAGAGAAGTATTGCAATGAATAGAAATACAAGCAGTTTAGAGGAGGCATGGTGTATATTTGGACTTGCCTTTTGCATGATACAGAGTAGGAGTTAAATCTAGTCAATTTTTTGTTGAAATAGTTCTCCATGTGTTTTTAAAGTTAAAAAATTGTGAATTCCTGTCTCCCTTTCTCTGTAGCCTATTCAGCACATATATTTTTATATGGATATATAGAATCATACCTGGTACCACACATACATTCTTGTGAGGTGGATGAGTTGGCAGATACAAATTTTGAAAAGAGATCACTCCTAATTAACCGTGTTGGAACTGAATATTCAACCAATGGGTGAGCTTGCTAGTTGAACAACATTATACATAAATCCATGTTCAGTAAAATGAATATTTTTGGATCTTTTTATGATATATATTTTATGAAAATTTTGATTGACATATATTTTGCTATTTTTTTTTCTGTGTGTGTGTGTGTGTGTGTGTGTTTTGTGTCATTCGCCTGTTCTGTAAAACAACTTCAGAGAGAGAGGTTAAAAATTCATGCAAAGCTCTGATGGAGGTATCTAATATCTTAGTTTTGGTCTATTGCTTCTTCTAATTGGGTCATTTGTTGTGTCCCATGGACGAGGGCAGTGGTTCCTGTGCCCACCCCTGAAGCAACTACTATTCCGAATAGGATGGCTAAAGTGAGGGATATATGTCCCCAGTGGAAACGGGTTGTATGCCCCTCTATTTCATTTTCAAATGAACCTGCATCATGACAGAGCACTCTGGGAAACATCTGCACCATTACACAATTAATCACATCTGTTGACAATTTCTTTAAAACATAAACAATGTTTAATTATATACAATTATGCTGTTGTAGGGACGGACAAGGCAAGGTACCTAAGATAGCAACGAAGACAGGGAAACCGTCCTATTTGGTTGCAACCAGATTCAGAGGGCATTGCTTCTGTTGTAATCAATTATTCTCCTGAAACTCAAGTTTAGGTAGTTTCAGAATTTTGTACCCAACATGTAAGGAAGGGGCTCAGAAGTTCACAGTCTTCAGAAGTTCAAAAAAGCCGTTGTTGTTTCTGTTTTTTACCTCAGTTCTGGGCAAGTTAACTTTTCAAGGACACCTGGGAGAGAAAGAGCTTTTTTCTACCTTTCTTATTTTTCGCCCCTGACAGCTGTTACCATGGAGCCCTGATGGTAACTTCTTTATCTTAGAAATATAGCCATCTCTGTAAAGCCCCAGCTCATGGCCAGAGGCCTTGTTCATTATTTTGTGGAAAACAAGTAATGGGGTGTCTAGCATAGAGGTGCTTATTTTTTTAGCCAGTGGCCAAGTAGAACAAGGCAACACTAAAAGAGGAAGTTTATCTACATTGAACTCTTTTATAGGGACTCTTTTGCTGAAAGTCCTAAAGTCAGCCATGGTGAAGACTTCTGTAGAAAGTCAGTTAAGAATTTTCTGTAGGCCTGGTACAGAAGGGGAAGACAGGGAAGGTGGGGCTGACAGCAGCTCCGAGGATCTGAGAATAAGGAAGGAGAGATGTAAAAGAATAATGGGAAAGGGGTTTGGGATTTTCCTAGCAACAAAAACTTGAGCTGTAGAACAGGTAGAGCAGAGGGGAAGACAAGAGTGAGTATCCCAAAATGCATGTGAGGGACTTTAAATTTTTAGTAAACTGTTTTCAGTGATGACAAAGAAACTTTAAAGGCCATTTTCATTACATCTTTGATAGGAGTCTGAGGGCTCTCCTCAGCTAGTTTCAGCTTTGTGTTAGCTGGTAAGAGGACCTGGTGGGACCCGGGGCGGGCACGGACAGGAGAAGAGAGGAGTGAGTCGGTGGATGGGAACCTGAGTACCTGCTACTTCAGCAAGATGGCGATGGTCTGAGAACCAGCAGAGATTTGGGTTTTTGATCTAATAATTGGAGGGGAGAAATCAGGTTGCTGAGGTGAGAGTGACAGCAGAGACTCTGGAGCACAAGGCTGAAGGTGAGGATTGATTGGATAAGCATAGTTCAGGATATGAGTGAAGGATGGAAAAGGCATGCCCATAGGGGAATCTCCTTTCACCCTTTTGAGCACTTGCAGAAGTTAAAAAGGTCACACAGGGCTGGGGATGTGGCTCATTTGTAGCACGCTCGCTTGGCATGCGTGCGGCCCGGGTTCGATCCTCAGCACCACATACAAACAAAGATGTCGTGTCCAGCAAAAAACTAAAAAATAAATATTAAAAATTCTCTCTGTCTCTCTCTCTCTCACCTCTCTCTTTAAAAAAAATTGTCACGCAGAATTTGAGGATCAAGAGACCCCTCTGGGGGCCATCGGTTTTGGTTATCTAATTGGTAATATGGCCAATGCTGTGTACTGAATTTGATGAGGAGTTTGTGTTCCATCAGGCAGCCCCTGTATGCTCACATCCCCATGACGTACAGCAAAAGTCTGCCAGGCATTCTGGGATTACTAAAAAGGAGTGATGGATTTTTCCTTTCCCCAGGTCCATGATCCTCTTAGTTATACAAGTCCGATATTTACTACCATTAGCCCCTTGAACTAGAGACCTTTTATTTGATAGAGGGCCCAATGGGGCCTTAAGGGCTGAGTTTATTGCCCCTGTATCCACTTCAAAGTTTACTGGTGTCTCCTCCACTTCAAAAGATACGCTGAGCTCAGGGAGGGGATCTGAGCCCCGACTTTCGTAGTCATGCTGAAGAGTCAGAAAGGCTGGCTGGCGTGGCTGCCTCTTTCTAGGGAACTCTTGAACCCAGTGTCCTCTTTCTTTACAGTAGGCACATTGATCTGAGGTCAGGGGTGGCCTCTGGCGTGGGACCAGGTATCCCTTCCTGTCTCCCTGTTTCTTAATTTCTGGCCTTTTTGTTATTGTGACCGGGACCTTAGTCAACTCCTTAGTCTGTCTTTTGTTTCTTTTATCCTCCTTTTGCTCCCTTCTCTTCCTCAGTTTCTCTCTTATAGTATACTTTCTCGGCTTCTCTGACTAAATCTCTCAAAGTCATATCTTGTAATCCATCTAAGCATTGTAACTTTCTTTAAATATCCAAGGCAGCATGCCCAATAAAGGCCATTGTGACAGATGATTTTTGATCCTCTGCATGAGGATCGAAAGGAGTATATCTCCTATATGCCTCCGTAATTCTCTCTAGAAACATAGAGGAAGATTCATCAGGCCCGCAGGCGTGGTACCCACGTCACCCCAAATGGAGTAGGGAAAGAGCAGTGCCACTGCCTGCTCCCGGATCAGGCCCAGCCACCAGCTGGTGTGGTAGTCACGTCACCCAAATTGTAGTAGGGGCCAAGCAGGCTGCCCCCCACGCCCGCCACAAAAGCAGACCTGTGACTGACCTTCGGAACAGGCCCAGAGGCCTGCCACCATGGTAGACATGACACCCCAATTGGAGTAGTGGCAGAGCAGAGCTTTCTCCCGCGCCCAGTACAAGCACAACGGCCCACCGGCGTGGTAGTCACGTCAACCCAATTGGAGTAGGGGCAGAGCAGAGTCTTTGCCCGCACCCGGAACAGGCCCAGCGATCTGCCAGCATGGTAGTCACGACACCCCAATTGCAGTAGGCCCAAAGCAGAGCCACCACCCGCTCCCGCAAGGTAGGCAGACCTGCAACTGACCGGCGGAACAGGACTAGCGGCCTGCAAGCACAGCAGACACATCAACCCATTTGGTTCTTTGAAAAAATAAAAAAAATCTACAGACCCTTAGCCATGCTAACGAAGACAAAAAGAGAGAGAACTCAAATTACTAGCATACAGGATGAAAAAGACAATATCATAACAGATATTTCAGATATACAGAAGATAATCCGAAATTATTTTGAATCTTTGTACTCTAATAAAATAGAAGACAGTGAAGGCATCGATAAATTTCTTAAGTCATATGATCTGCCCAGATTGAGTCAGGAGGATATAGACAACCTAAACAGACCAATATCAATTGAGGAAATAGAAAAAACCATCAAAACACTACCAAGTAAGAAAAGCCCAGGACCTGATGGGTATACAGCAGAGTTTTACAAAACCTTTAAAGGGGAACTAATACCAATACTTTTCAAGCTATTTCAGGAAATTGAAAAAGAGGGAGAACTTCCAAATTCATTCTATGAGGTCAACATCACTCTGATTCCTACACCAGACAAGACACTTCAAAGAATGAAAACTACAGACCAATATCTCTAATGAGCCTAGAGGCAAAAATCCTCAATTAAATTCTGCCAAATCAGATACAAAAGCATATCAAAAAAATTGTGCACCATGATCAAGTAGGATTCATCCGTGGGATGCAAGGCTGGTTCAATATACAGAAATCAATAAATGTTATTCATCACATCAATAGACTTAAAAATAAGAACCATATGATCATCTCGATAGATGCAGAAAAAGCATTCGACAAAGTACAGCATCCCTTTATGTTCAAAATTCTAGAAAAACTAGGGATAACAGGAACATACCTCAATATTGTAAAAGCAATCTATGCTACGTCTCAGGCTAGCATACTTCTGAATGGAGAAAAATTGAAGGCATTCCCCCTAAAATCTGGAACAAGACAGGTATGCCCTCTTTCACCACTTCTGTTCAACATAGTTCTCGAAACACTGGCCAGAGCAATTAGAGAGATGAAAGAAATTAAAGGCATATAAATAGGAAAAGAAGAACTTAAATTATCACTATTGCAGATGACATGATTCTATTCCTAGCAGACCCAAAAGGGTCTACAAAGAAACTAATAGAGCAAATAAATGAATTCAGCAAAGTGGCAGGATATAAAATCAACACTCATAAATCAAAGACATTCCTGAATATCAGTGACAAATCCTCTGAAACGGAAATGAGGACAACCACTCCATTCACAATATACTAAAAAAAAAAAAAAATAATTGGGAATCAACCTAACAAAAGAGGTGCAAGTTTTATACAAGGAAAACTACAGAAACCTAAAGAGAAAAATAGAGGAAGATATTAGAAGATGTAAAAATGTACCCTGTTCATAGATAGACAGAACTAACATCATCAAAATGGCGATATTACTAAAAGTTCTCTATAGGTTTAGTGCAATGCCAATCAAAACCCAACGGCATTTCTTGTAGAAATAGAGAAAGCAATCATGAAATTCATATGGAAAAATAAAAGACCCAGAATAGCAAAAACAACACTAAGCAGGAAGTGTGAATCAGTCGGTATAGGGATACCAGACTTCAAACTATACTGCAGAACAATAGTAACAAAAATAGCATGGTACTGGTACCAAAACAGGTGGGTGGACCAATGGTACAGAATAAAGGACACAGAAACCAATCCAAAAAATACAACTATCTTACATTTGATAAAGGGGCTAAAAGCATGCAATGGATGAATGATAGCATCTTCAACAAATGGTGCTGGGAAACCTGGAAATCCATATGTAACAAAAAGAAACTGAATCCCTTTCTCTCGCCATGCACAAAAGTTAACTCAAAATGGATCAAGGAGCTTGATATCAAATCAGACATGGTGTCTGATAGAAGACAAAGTTGGCTACGATCTACATACTGTGGGGTCGCCTCCAAATTCCTCAATAGGACACCCATAGCACAAGCGTTAATAACTAGAATCAACACATGGGACTTACTCAAACTAAAAAGGTTTTTTCTCAGCAAAAGAAACAGTAAGAGAGGAAAATAGGGAGCCCACATCCTGGGAACAAATCTTTCCTCCTAACACTTCAGATAGAGCACTAATATCCAGAGTATACAAAGAACTCAAAAAATTAGTCAATAAGATAACAAATAACCCAAACAACAAATGGGCCAAGAACCTGAACAGACACTTCTCAGAGGAGGACATAAAATCAATCAACAAGTACATGAAAAAATGGTCACCATCTCCAGCAGTCAGAGAAATGTGAATCAAAACCACCCTAAGATACCATCTCACTCCAGTAAGATTGGCAGCCATTATGAAGTCAAACAATCACAAGTGCTGGCGAGGATCTGGGGAAACAGGTACACTTGTATATTTCTGGTGGGACTGCAAATTGGTGCAGGCAAATGGGAAAGCAGTATGGAGATTTCTTGGAAAGCTGGGAACGGAACCACCATTTGACCCAGTTATTCCCCTTCTCGGTCTAAAACCTAAAGACCTAAAAAGAGCATGCTACAGGGACACTGCTACATCGATGTTCATAGCAGCACAATTCACAATAGCAAGACTGTGGAACCAACCTAGATGCCCTTCAATAGAAGAATGAATGAAAAAAATGTGGCATTTATACACAATGGAGTATTACTCGGCATTAAAAAATGACAGAATCATAGAATTTTCAGGGAAATGGATGGCATTAGAACAGATTATGCTAAGTGAAGCTAGCCAATCCCTAAAAAACAAATGCCAAATGTCTTCTTTGATATAAGGAGAGTAACTAAGAACAGAGTAGGGACGAGGAGCATGAGAAGAAGATTAACATTAAACAGGGATGAGAGGTGGAAGGGAAAGGGAGAGAGAAGAGAAACTGCATGAAAATGGAAGGAGAACCTCAGGGTTATACAAAATTACATACAAGAGGAAGTGAGGGGAAAGGGAAAAATAATACAAGGGGGAGAAATTTATTACTGTATAGGGGGTAGAGAGAGAAGAGGAGAGGAGACTGGAGGGGAGGGGGGATAGTAGAGGATAGGAAAGGCAGCAGAATACAACAGACACTAGTATGGCAATATATGAATCAATGGATGTGTAACTGATGTGATTCTGCAATCTGTATACGGGGCAAAAATGGGAGTTCATAACCCACATAAATCAAAGTGTGAAATATTATTTATCAAGAACTATGTAATGTTTTGAACAACCATATATAAAAATTTAAAAAAAGAGATAACTAAATTCGGTGAATAATGCACGAGAATCCTAATATTTCTACAGTTTAAAATCAATGCCAGTAGATTCCTATGGGACATGATGTGTATTTTGACGTTCATTTTTATTCAACAATGGTACATTACTATTTCATGAGTTTATGCACATCATAGGATATATATTTCATCCACAAATTAGCAAATTTATAGGCATTTGATTGAATTTCAATCGCTTCCTGCTTTACAATATATGCATTCCTCCAGGTTTCCTGAAAGGTCTTTTCATGAGACTTCTTTCCAAACATATTATTTTCGATTTCCATAATCACTTTTGAAGCAAAACTCACACACTGTTCATGATAAACCAAAACACTAATATTACCATTAGATGTATAATTGGTGGGAATGAATGATTGTATATCAATATAAGATTTCCTGTAATTTTCCAGATATCAGTTCAATATATTATTTAATGTTTGAACAAGTTATATTATTTATTCACAGTATTGTCTATTCATGCTTTATCTCTATATTCATAGACACAGGGTGCACCTCTTTGTACCCCCAATACTAATTTTACGTCTTCAATATATTGTTTCCAGAAATGGTGGACGAAATACTCATGTCACCTGATCTACATATACATTTTTTCACAGTAATATTCTGGACAAATAATGTAATGGTCACGGTTATGATTGCACGAAGGACTAAATGAAAAGTGAACATGGATTACTAAAAACATCTATGTCCAGGTTGCCTAATGCTCTTAACTGTCAATCCTATTGGTGACTACATATTTTTTTCTTCAAAAGATTATGTATTCAAACTCAACCCTGTTGAAAATGTCTAATCCTGTCACTCACTTTATACTTTGCCTGATTTCATAATGTCTCTATTGATATCTGCATTTCTACATTTTTTCCCAGCTCATCATAGTGACTGACTCTTCATATGTGCTGACATTTACATTCACTCTCTAACCGAAACCCTATTGTTAAAGAACTTTTGTCCAAATCAAATACTCACTCTTCTTCCTAAACCTACCGACTAGCTTCATAATCTTACTGACTATCCCTTTTTGACTGGATGTTCTCTTCTACATTCAATCATCCAAGGTACAAAGTCCTATGCCATTGTGTATTGAATTAACTGAGACATCTTTGCAGAACATAATTCAAAGCTAATTATCCCAATCAAGGGCTCAATGCCCTTCTGGGCTTCAAATCATACCTAGATTTCTGTTCTCATACTTATATTTAACCTCCATATTCTTTTAAATATCGAAGGTCCCCAACACTATTATTCATCACACAGAATGATTCCTAACACAAATCGAACCTGTTATTAACCCGAAACATACACTGTTCCCTCAATCTCATTTTACAGAAGAGCAGGGACAGAGTTGTTCTTACAATACAGGAAAGAAGGGGACAGTCCACCTGCTGAGAACCTCAAAGGTCCATGCAGAAATGATACCTGGACAAGTTGTAGGCAGGTATAAAGGACCTGAGTGAGCAAAACTCATCTTCCATGGCAAAACACCTGGTCAGGATGAAGGGATGTGTCTTAATCAGCCTCTCTCTTCTTATTGTAGAGAAGACTGACAAAACCAGACCTGTGTGTAGAGCTGTTCCTGGGTGCCTATCGTTGATATTTCATTCTAACTTGTGAAAGTGTCACAGGAAGTAGGGGCCGGCTCCATCTCATGGGACCCTTGGAAGCAACTGTTAGGGAAAAGTGGTTGCCAAGGCAGTGACCTCATTCAGTTCCAAAGAAAGTGACATACCTCATTATTTGGTGATGGAACTCTCTGAACTTGGTATCCAAGAAGCCAGGCACCCAGAGGCAGTCCCAGTTCCAGTCCCAGGGGACTCGCTTGTTTGGATTTTCCAAGGACAAAATCAATCTTTCTTGGTACCTACTGATGTGAGGATGGCCAAATGCCAGAAGAGCTCTGAAGAGGGACCTTTCCTGAGAAAGCAGGTAGTGGCTCACCACTTTTTCCTGACAACTTCACAGAGTTGGCCATGGAAACCAGATCTGAAAGAGGACAGGCCATTTTGGGAGAACATAGTATGGCTCACCAGTCATAGGACACTCCTTCTAATCACAGACATACTTGGGGGAAGGAGCTGCCTTTGTGGGAGTGGGTATGGCTTTGTGGTTCTGTCTCATGTTCTGAGAATAGGTAGGAAAGGCGTTTTTTATTTGTTGTTTTTTTTTTGTTTTGTTTTTGGTTTTCAGTGGACTGTTCTAGTAAGTCGTTTGACAAGGCAAGTATTTCCATGTCTGTGTATTCCACTGTGTCCGTTGTTGTAAACATTAGAAAAGAAAATGCATTAATGAATGTGTCCTTTAAAGTATAAATATTCCCAAAATTCATCCTGCCCAATATATGAATGAACTGCAGCTTGTCTTATCGAAGGGAAACACCTGCTATCTTCCCAAGTTAATGTTTTCTTCCTGTATTCTGGCCAGTCTCCAGAATAGGCTCATGGTTTTGTGTCCACGATATGTACCACCTCCAAGCTCTGTGACATGGTCATGTACTGGATAGCTGAAAAGAATGGCGAGCATCTCAGAAAACTCAGATATCAGTGTGACCAAGAAACTCTCAGTGGAGAGACCCTGCTTTGGACCTTTTGCTTAAGTACTGTTTTGTTACACTGAATATCTGGAAGGTCTTTGCTTCAGGGCACCCCGTTGTGAAGCCTGAAGAATATAGTTTTGAAATGGAAATGAATAGGCATCACCTGTGGCTCTTTGCTTAATTGCTTTGGAAATGGATGTGGCTGAATTAGCCTCTTGGCCTTCTTTGTGGCTGTGATTTAGATTCTCAGCACATGATGGATATAAAGAATGATCCCATGTGTGCGTCCAAAACTATAATGGCAAAAAATCAGTCATTGTGGATGAAGTCTCTCGTCTTCCTCTGTTAGGTTCCTGACCTCCATCAAGTGTGAATAGGGATTCTTTGGGTCAAATGAGTTCTTCAAAGCCCTGATGAGGTGCTTGGGTTTTCGCATGACTCCAAATCACATATAGAATCTATACCTGAAAGTCAGTAGGCCTCAAATTGTAGAAACAGAGCAGTATTAACGGCAGGCTTATTTGATCACTTCTGGTTCACAGGAGGGCTGTCAAGGCCACCCTGACTTTAGCCAAATGAGGGGCAAGCGAGCTTTTTTTGGACACAGTCTTGGGCTGTGCCCCTGATGGAAAACTCCAGCCAGAGGTTACGATGAGTGACTATATGGAAGAAGATGAGGGCCATGTGGGAATGTTTTGGTTTTAATTTTGGCCATTTGTTTGGCGGTTGGAAGAAATGACTGGGTCCACTTGGGCTTGAACTTTGGTGTGATTCCCCTTAGAGACTGAGTTGTGAAACTGAACTCAGAGAAGTATTGCCATGAATTTTGTTTGGATTTTAGGATGCCACGCATGTGAGTCGCCCTTGTAAACTGAGATCTAGGGCCAGGGTGGCTTTCCACAGAGCACTGGGAATCTCTGCCAGGATATCACATGATTTTATTCTCAAAGACATGGCAGCCATATTTGAGAGTCGAAAAATACATAGGACTCACATTGTAGACTTTAATGGGCCTGGCATCATGTGACCATTTTGGCACTCTTTCAGAAGCCTTGCCTGTGAGAGTTCTCTAGAGCTTTTATTGAATTGAGCTTCCTCAACATTTAATGGTTACTGAATGAATTGAAAGCCACAGTGCCTCCAACTTCATCCTTGAAAAATGGCTAGATAAATACCATGAAAATTTTGAAATTCCCATGACCAGGTGGCACTGGAGAACCTTTGGATGTCCTATTGCTGATCAAGAGTATACCAGACAGTGCCTTGATTGACTGGGTTTCATGAAAATGGTGTAGTACAGAGATGCCAGTAAGTTAGAGCCTGCTGAGTAGTGGGCCTAGAGCAGTTTTGGGCAGGTGTGTGATAAATCACCAGTGGTAGGGTCATGGGGATCTACCATTGTATTCCAAATGGCATGTTACTTACATGGTGCAGCCAGCAGACCCTTATATGTAAAGGCATCTTGTTATATGGAGAGGTTTCAGGGCAATGTTCAGAATTAGGTTGATATGGACAAGGGGGCAATGGGGCAAGCTATGAGGGATAGAAGCCTGGTTGGTGCATTCTCCTGCATACCCTGGCACACCACACGTGACAGAACTCCCTCCAGCATTGTGTCCCAGTTTAGCTCCTTGTATGTCATGAAGCAAATACCAAACTCCGAGTGCAGTAGCAAAAACACGACAAAAAGTGGACCAGGACCAAATGGCTTCACAGTCCACATGGGGAGAAACTTAGTCCCCAGTGGTCACAGTTTACCTACAAAGAGATAATGCAGCACTGCTGCTCATCTTTATTGGAATATAAGAAGCCATGTCCTCCAGGTCACATAAATGCAGACCCAGCTTTGATGGTCTCACGCAAAGAAGTCAAATCTCCTGACAACAACATATTTTTTCAAGTGCCCAACCTCACAGAAAGTTTCTCAAAAAGTTTTTAGGCCAGAAGAGCTCCATGTTTGTGGAGTGTTAACCCAGTCCCTTACTTTTGGAAACTCCTCTACCACCTCCAAGATTGTGAACTCCTGAGCATTTCCATTCCAGATATGTATTCACTGATTTTCTAACTCTTCTCCTCCAATTGTGTCTTAATTGGGGCAAAGGTATTGACAAGGCATTGCTCTGGATGAGAGTGGAAGGATATTTATGCAGCACATATTTGCATACACATTGGATTCATTTTTCAATTTTCCTATTGAAATAGTGAATCCCTGACACTAACCCGAACCTATTAGGCTCAGACTACTCAACCTAATAAAAAGGAGAAAAATAACCCAAACAAATATAAATACAAGCAGTTCAGAGGAGGCATGTTGTATATTTGGACTTGCCTTTTGCATTATATAAGGTAGGAGTTATAAATCTAGTCAATTTTTAATTGAAATAGTTCTCCATGTGTTTTTAAAGTTAACAGATATGTGAATTCTTGTTTCCAATTCTCTGTAGCCATTTCACCCATGTATATTTATATACATATATAGAATCCTACCAGGTATCACATGTACATTTTTGGGAGGTGGCTGACTTGGCAGATACAAATTGTGAGAAGAGTTCACTCCTCTTAAACGCTGTTGGAACTGAAAATTCAACCTACAAGCTTCCTAGTAGAACAACATTATACATAAGCTCATGTTCAGTAAAATAAATATTTTTGCATCTGTGGACGATATATATTTAATGATGAATTTTGTTTGGCATATATATTGCTACTTTTTAATGTCTATTTGTGTTTTTTTTTGTATATATACATACACTCTGTAGATTTTTCAAAATATGAAATATGTGTCTTATATACATTCTCTTAATTCATTCATGTTCATGTACTTGGATTTATAATCAACTTTTCACAAGATTATTCTCAGACATATTCATTTAACTGAAATACATGTTTGTTTCCTAGTACTGAAAACTAACTTCAGTGAATGGTGCATACAAATCCTAATAATTCTACAGTAACTAACCCAGTCTAACATCAATGCAAGTAGATTCCTATGGCACATGATATGTAATTTGACGTTCATTTGTATTCAACACTGGTACATTACTATTTCTTCAGGGTTTGCACATCATAGGACATACATTTCATCCACAAGTTCACAAATTTATAGGCATTTGTTTCAACTTTAATCACTTATTGCTTCAGAACACATGTATTATCAGGGTTTCTTGACTGGTCTTTTCATGAGAATTCTTTCCAAACACATTATTTTCAATTTCCATAATCACTATTGAAGCAAAACTCACACACTCTTCATGATAAACCAAAACACTAATATTACCATTTGATGTATAATTGGTCGGAATGAATGATTGTATATCAATATAAGATTTCCTGTAATTTTTCAGATATCAGTTCAATACATAATTTAAATTTGGAACAACTTATATTATTTATTCACATTATGGTCTATTCATGCTTTATCTCTATATTCATAGACACAGTGTACACCTCTTTGTACCCCCAAAACTAATTTTATGTCTTCAATATATTGCTCCCAGAAAAGGTGGTAGAAATACTCATGTCACCTGATCTACATAAACATTTTATCACAGTAATATTCGGAACTAAAAATGTGAAGGTCACACTTAAGACTGTACCAAAGCCAAAAGGGAAATTGTACATGGATTACTAAAACATCCATGTCCAGGTTGCCTAATGCTCTCAAATGTCAATCCTATTGGTGACGACATATTTGTTTCTTCATAAGATTATATATTGAAACTCAACCTTGTAGAAAATGTCTAATCCTATCACTCATTTTATACTTTGCATGATTTCATAATGTCTCTATTGATATCTGCTTTTCTACATATTTTCCCAAGCTCATCATAGTGACTCACTCTTCATATGTGCTGACATTAACATTCACCCTCTAACCAAAACCCTATTAGGAAAGAACTTTTGATACAAATCCTATACTCACTCTTCTTCCTAAACCTACCGACTATCTTCTTAATCCTACCTACTATCCCTTTTTGACTGGATGTTCTCTTCTACATTCAATCATCCAAGGTACAAGGTCCTATGCCATTTATTATTGAATTATCTGAGACATCTTTGCAGAACATAATTAAAAGCTAAGTATCCCAGTCAAGGGCCGAATGATTTCTGGCCTTCAAATCTTACTTAGATTTCTGTTTTTGTACATTTATTTCAACTCTATATTCTTATAAATATCGTAGGTACCCAATACCATTATTCATCTCACAGAATGATTCCTAACTGAAATCGAACCTGTTATTAACCCGAAACATACACTGTTCCCTCAATCTCATTTTACAGAAGAGCAGGGAAAGAGTTGTTCTTACAATACAGGAAATTAGGGTACCTTCCACCTGCGAGAACCTCAAAGGTCCATTCAGAAATGATACCTGGAGAAGATTTAGGCAGGTATAAAGGACCTGAGAGAGCAAAAGTCATCTTCCATGGCAAACAACCTGGTCAGGATGAAGGGATGTGTCTGAATCAGCCTCTCTCTTCTTATTGTAGAGAAGATGGACAATACCAGGCCTGGGTGAAGAGCTGTTCCCAGGTTCCTCTGGTTGATATACCATTCTAACTAGTGAAAGTGTCACAAGAAGTAGAGGCCAGCTCCATCTCATGGGACCCTTGGAAGCAACTCTTAGGACAAAGTGTTTGCCAAGGCAGTGACCTCATTCAGTTCCAAAGAAAGTGACATACCTCATTTCCTTGGTGATGGAACTCTCTGAACTTGGTATCCAAGAAGTCAGGCACCCAGAAGCAGTCCCAGTCCCAGTATCAGTGGGCTCACTTGGTTGGATTTAACAAGGACAGAGTCAGTCTTTTTTGGTACCTACTGATGTGAGGAAGGACAAATGGAGGAGAGCTCTGAAGAGGGACCTTTCCTGAGAAAGCAGGTAGTGGCTCACCACTTTTTCCTGACACCTTAACAGAGTTGGCCAAGGAAACCAGATCTGATAGAGGACAGGCCATTTTGGGAGAAGATAGTATGGCCCACAAGTCAGAGAACACTTTGGATAGTCACAGACCTACTTGAGGGAAGGAGGTGCCTTTGTGGGAGTGGGTGTGTGTTTGTGGTTCTGTCTCATGTTCTGAGAATAGGTAGGAAAGTCAGTTTTTTCGTTTGCAGTGGACTATTTCTAGTAAGTCGTTTGACCAGACTAGTGTTCCTATGTCTGTGTATTTCACTGTGTCCGTTGTTGTAGACATTTGAAAAGATAATGCATTAATATATGTCTAGTCTAGTATAAATCTTCCCATAATTCATCCTGGCCAATTAATGAATGGAATGCAACCTGTCTTATCCATGGGCAACACCTGCTATCTACCTAAGTTCCTGTTTTCTTCCTGAATTCTGGCCATTCTCCAGAATTGGCTCATGGTTTTGTTTCCAAGATATGTACCACCTCCAAGCCCTGTGACATGGCCATGTACTGGCTAGCTTAAGAGAATGGCGAGATTCTCAGAAAACTCAGATATCAGTGTGACCAGGAAAGTCTCAGTGGAGAGACCCTACTTTGGATCTTTTGCTTAACTATTGTTCTGTTGCCCTGAATGTCAAATATCAGTGTGACCAGGAAAGTCTCAGAGGAGAGACCCTACTTTGGATCTTTTGCTTAACTATTTTTCTGTTGCCCTGAATGTCTGGAAGGCCTTTGCCTCAGGCCACCCCTCTGTGAAGCCTGAGGAAAACAGTTTTGAAATGGAAATGAATGGGCATCATCTGTGGCTCTTTGCTTAATTGCTTTGGTAAGGGATGTGGCTGAATTAGCCTTTTGGTCTTATGTGTGGCTGTGACTTAGATTCTCAGCTCCTGATGGATCTAAAGAATGATCGCTTGTGTCCATCCAAAACCATAATTGCAAAAAGATCAGTCATTGTGGATGAAGTCACTTGCCTTCCTCTGTTAGGTTCATGACCTCTATCAAGTGAGAATAGAAATGAGTTCTTCCAAGCCCTGCAGTGGTGCTTGGGTTTTCACATGACTCCAAATGAAATAAAGAATCTATATCTGAAAATCAGTAGGGCTCAAATTGGAGAAACAGAGCAGTATTAAAGGCATGCTTATTTTGTCACTCCTGGTTCACAGGAAGGGTGTCCAGGCCACCCTGACTTTAGGCAAATGAGGGGCAAGCGAGCTTATTTTGGAAACTGTCTTTGGCTGTGCCCCTCATAGAAACCTTCGCCAGAGGTGAGGATGAGTCTCTACATGGAAGAGGATTAGTGTCATGTGGAGGTGTTTTGGTTATAATTTTGGTCATTTGTGTGTCGGTTGGAAAAAATGACTGTGTCCACCTGGGCTTGAACTCTGGTGTGATTCCCCTTAGAGACTGAGTTGTGGAACTAAAGTCAGAGAAATATTGCCATGAATTTTGTTGGAATTTTAGTAGGCCATGCATGAGAGTCGCCATTGGAAACTGAGATCTAGGCCCAGGGTGGCTTTCCACAGAGCACTGGGAATCTCCGCCAGGATATAACATGATTTTATTATTAAAGACTTGGCAGGCTGAGTTGAGAGTCAAAACACACATGGGCCTCACCTTGTAGACCTCAATGGGCCTGGCTTTATGTGGCCTCTTTGGGCACTCTTTCAGAAGCCTTGCCTGTGAGAGTTCTTTAGAGCTATCATTGAAATGAGCTTCCTCACCATTTAATGATTCCTGAATGAATTGAAACCCACAGTGACTCCAACATCATCTTTGAAAAATGGTTAGATAAATACCATGAAATTTTTGAAATTCCCATGACCAGGTGGCACTGGAAAACTTTTGGATGTCTTGTTGCTGATCATGAGTATACCAGACAGTACCTTGATTTACTGGGTTGCATGAAAATGGTTTAGAACAGAGATGCCAGTAAGTTGGATCCTGCTGAGTAGTGGCCCAGAGCAGTGGTGTGCAGGTGTTTGATAAAACATCAGTGGTAGGGCCATGAGGATCTACCATTGGATTCCAAATGGCTTGTGACTGACATGGTGTAGCCAGCAGACCCTTATATGTAAAGGAATCTTGTTATATGGAGAGGTTTCAGGGCAATGTTCTGAATCATGTTGCTATTGTCAAGGGGGCAAGCTACGTGGGATAAAATACTGTTTGGTGCATTCTCCTCCAGACCCTTCCCCCCACACCTGACAGAACTCCTCGAGCACTGTGTCCCATTTGAACTCGTATTTTGTGAAGCAAATACCAACCTCCCAGAGCAGCAGCAAAAACACCACGAAAATTAGAGGATGGCCAAATGGCTTCACAGTCCACACGAAGAGACAATTAGCCCTCAGAGGCCACAGTTTACCTACAAAGAGAGAATTCAGCACTGTTGCCTCATTTCATTGGAAAGTAAGTAACCATGTCATCCAGATCACATAGATGCAGACCCAGCTTTGATGGTCTCACTACAAAGTAAGCTAAAGCTCCTGACAACAGCATATATTTCAAGTGCTCAACCTCAGAGGCAGATCCTCAAAAATATTTAGGCCAGCAGAGCTCGAGGTTTGTGGAGTGTTTACCCTGTCCATTACTTTTAGAAACTCCTCTACCAACTCCAATGATGTGAAATCGGGAGCATTTTCCAATCCAGATAGGTATTCACAAATTTTTTAACTCTTCTACTCTAATTGTGTTTTTCTTGAGGCGAAGGTAATGTCAAGGCATTGTTCTGGATGAGAGTGGAAAGATTTTTCTGTAGCATATGTTTGCATACACATTGGATTCAATTTCCTGTTTTCCATTCAAAATACTGAATCCCTGACACTAACCCATACCCTACCAGACTCTGACTACTAATCCTAATATGATGGAGAAAAATAACCCAAACAGAATAGAAATACAAGTAGTTCAGAGGAGGCACGGTGTATAGTTGGACTTCCCTTCTGCATGATACAGAGTAGGAGTTATAAATCTAGTCAATTGTTTGTTGAAATAGTTCTCCATGTATTTTTAAAGTTAACAAACATGTGAATTCCTGTCTCCCTTTCTCTGTAGCCTATTCAGCATGTGTATTTTAATATGGACATATACAATCCTACCTGGTACCACACGTTTGTTCTTGTGATTTGGCTTACTTGGCAGATACAAATTGTGAGACGAGATCACTCCTACTAAACCCTGTTGGTACTGAATATTGAAACAATGGGTGAGCTTCCTAGTTGAACAACATTATACATAAATCCATGTTCAGTAAAATGAATATTTTTGGATCTGTGGATGATATATATTTTATGATGAATTTTGATTGACATATATTGCTACTTTTTTTGTCTGTGTGTACTCTCCAGATTTTTCTAAATATGAAATATATGTGTCTTATGTACACTCCCTAAATTCATTCATGTTCATGTATGTGGATTTATAATCAACTATTCACAAGATTATTCTCAGAAATATTCATCCACCTGAAATTTGCCTAATGCTCTCAAATGTCAATCCTATTGGTGACTACATATTTGTTTCTTCCTAAATTATGTATTCAAACTCAACCCTGTTTAAAATGTCTAATCCTATCACTCACTTTATACTTTGCCTTATTTTGTAATGTCTCTATTTATATCTGCTTTACTTCATGTTTTCCCCAGTTCATCATTGTGACTGACTCTTCACCTGTGCTAACTTTAACAATCACTCTGTAACCGAAACCCTGTAGCTAACGAACTTTTGTTCCAAATCCTATACTCACACTTCTTCCTAAACGTACTATCTTCCTATTTCTATCAACAATCCCTTTT